>NW_027476202.1:0-300000 GCF_051020955.1 Megalopta genalis | reverse complement strand
AAATCATGTGTTTCCCTTGGACTTGAAGCTAAACCACCTACATCGAATTGATTTGAACCTAAATCATGTGTTTCGCTTGGTTTTGATGCTAACTCGTTTGTTACCCATGCAGCTGAAGCTAAATCTTGTTTATCGCAAGTATTTGAAGGTAACTCATTTATTTCGCATGGATTTGAAGCAAAGCCATCTACTTTGAATTGATTTGAAGCTAAATCATGTGTTCAGTATGGATTAGAAGATAACTCGTTTGTTTCGCCTGCATTTCTAGCTAAATCACTTATACCGCAATAATCTGAACATATATCATTTGTTTCTCATGTATTTGAATCTAAGCCTTCTACTTCGCATTTACTTGAAGCTAAACCATTTGTTTCGCATGGATTTGAAGCTAACTCGTTTGTTTCGCATGCTGTTGAAGCTAAATCATGTATATCACAAGTATTTGCAGCTAAACCATTTGATTCCCATGGATTTGAAGCTATGCCTTCTACTTCGCATTGATTTGGAGTTAAATCATGTGTTTTGCATGGATTTATAGCTAACTGGTTTGTTTCTTATGCAGTTGAAGCTAAATCATGTATATCACAAGTATTTGAAGCTAAACCGTTTGATTCGCATGGATTTGAAGCTAAGCCTTCTACCTCGCATTGATTTGAAGATAAATCATGTGTTTCGCTTGGATTTGAAGCTAACTCGTTTGTTTCGCATGCAGTTGAAGCTAAATCATGTATATCACAAGTGTTTGAAGCTAAACCATTTGTTTCGCATGGATTCGAAGATAAGCCTCCTACATCGCATTGATTTGAAGCTAAATCATGACTTTCGCATGGATTGAAGCTAACTCGTTTATTTCGCATGCAGTTGAAGCTAAGTCATGTATATCACTAGTGTTTGCAGCTAAACCATTTGTTTCGCATGGATTCGAAGATAACCCTTCTACTTCGCATTGATTTGAAGCTAAATCATGTGTTTCGCATGGATTTGAAGCTAACTCGTTTGTTTCGCATGCAGTTGAAGCTAAATCATGTATATCACAAGTGTTTGAAGCTAAACCATTTGTTTCGCATGGATTCGAAGATAACCCTTCTACTTCGCATTGATTTGAAGCTAAATCATGTGTTTCGCATGGATTTGAAGCTAACTCGTTTGTTTCGCATGCTGTTGAAGCTAAATCATGTATATCACAAGTATTTGAAGCCAAACCATTTCATCCCCATGGATTTGAAGCTATGCCTTCTACTTCGCATTGATTTGATGTTAAATCATATGTTTCGCATGGATTTGAATCTATCTCGTTTGTTTCGCATGCACTTGAATATAAATCAAGTATATCACAAGTATTTGAAGCTAAACCGTTTGATTCGCATGGGTTTGAAACTAAGCCTTCTACCTCGCAGTGATTTGAAGATAAATCATGTGTTTCGCTTGGATTTGAAGCTAACTCGTTTGTTTCGCACGCACTTGAATCTAAATCAAGTATATCACAAGTATTTGAAGTTTAACCGTTTGATTCGCATGGATTTGAAGCTAAGCCTTCTACTTCGCATTGATTTGAAGATAACTCGTTTGTTTCGCATGCAGTTGAAGCTAAATCATGTATATCACAAGTATTTGAAGCTGAACCATTTGTTTCGTATACAGTGGAAGCTAAATCATGTATATCGCAGGTGTTTGAAGCTGAACCATTTGTTTCGCATGAATATTAATCAAAACCATGTGTTTCGAATGAATTTGAAGCTAAATCATGTGTTTCGCACGCAGTTGAAACTAACTCGTTTGTTTCGCATGCAGTTGAAGCTAAACCATGTATATCACAAGTATTTGATGCTAAACCGTTTGTTTGACATGGATTTGAAGCTATGCCTCCTACTTCGCATTGATTTGGAGCTAAATCATGTGTTCCGCATGGATTTAAAGCTAACTCGTTTGTTTCGCATGCAGTTGAAGCTAAACCATGTATATCACAAGTATTTGATTCTAAACCGTTTGTTTGGCATGGATTTGAAGCTATGCCTCCTACTTCGCATTGATTTGGAGCTAAATCATGTGTTCCGCATGGATTTAAAGCTAACTCTTTTGTTTCGCATGCAGTTGAAGCTAAGTCATGTATATCACAAGTGTTTGAAGCTAAACCATTTGTTTCGCATGGATTCTAAGATAAGCCTCCTACTTCGCATTGATTTGAAGCTAAATCATGTGTTTCCCTTGGACTTGAAGCTAAACCACCTACATCGAATTGATTTGAACCTAAATCATGTGTTTCGCTTGGATTTGATGCTAACTCGTTTGATTCGCATGCAGTTGAAGATAAATCATGTATATCACAAGTATTTGCAGCTAAACCATTTGATTCGTATGGATTTGAAGCTAAGCCTTCTACTTCGCATGAATTTGAAGCTAAATTATGTGGTTCGCATGGATTTGAAGCCAACTCGTTTGTTTCGCATGCTGTTGAAGCTAAATCATGTATATCACAAGTATTTGAAGCTAAACCATTTCATCCCCATGGATTTGAAGCTATGCCTTCTACTTCGCATTGATTTGATGTTAAATCATATGTTTCGCATGGATTTGAATCTATCTCGTTTGTTTCGCATGCACTTGAATATAAATCAAGTATATCACAAGTATTTGAAGCTAAACCGTTTGATTCGCATGGGTTTGAAGCTAAGCCTTCTACCTCGCAGTGATTTGAAGATAAATCATGTGTTTCGCTTGGATTTGAAGCTAACTCGTTTGTTTCGCATGCAGTTGAAGCTAAATCATGTATATCACAAGTGTTTGAAGCTAAACCATTTGTTTCGCGTGGATTCGAAGATAAGCCTCCTACTTCGCATTGATTTGAAGCTAAATCATGTGTTTCCCTTGGACTTGAAGCTAAACCACCTACATCGAATTGATTTGAACCTAAATCATGTGTTTCGCTTGGTTTTGATGCTAACTCGTCTGTTACCCATGCAGCTGAAGCTAAATCTTGTTTATCGCAAGTATTTGAAGGTAACTCATTTATTTCGCATGGATTTGAAGCAAAGCCATCTACTTTGAATTGATTTGAAGCTAAATCATGTGTTCAGTATGGATTAGAAGATAACTCGTTTGTTTCGCCTGCATTTCTAGCTAAATCACTTATACCGCAATAATCTGAACATATATCATTTGTTTCTCATGTATTTGAATCTAAGCCTTCTACTTCGCATTTACTTGAAGCTAAACCATTTGTTTCGCATGGATTTGAAGCTAACTCGTTTGTTTCGCATGCTGTTGAAGCTAAATCATGTATATCACAAGTATTTGCAGCTAAACCATTTGATTCCCATGGATTTGAAGCTATGCCTTCAACTTCGCATTGATTTGGAGTTAAATCATGTGTTTCGCATGGATTTAAAGCTAACTCGTTTGTTTCGCATGCAGTTGAAGCTAAATCATGTATATCACAAGTGTTTGAAGCTAAACCATTTGTTTCGCATGGATTCGAAGATAACCCTTCTACTTCGCATTGATTTGAAGCTAAATCATGTGTTTCGCATGGATTTGAAGCTAACTCGTTTGTTTCGCATGCTGTTGAAGCTAAATCATGTATATCACAAGTATTTGCAGCTAAACCATTTGATTCCCATGGATTTGAAGCTATGCCTTCTACTTCGCATTGATTTGGAGTTTAATCATGTGTTTCGCATGGATTTAAAGCTAACTCGTTTGTTTCGCATGCAGTTGAAGCTAAATCATGTATATCACAAGTGTTTGAAGCTAAACCATTTGTTTCGCATGGATTCGAAGATAACCCTTCTACTTCGCATTGATTTGAAGCTAAATCATGTGTTTCGCATGGATTTGAAGCTAACTCGTTTGTTTCGCATGCTGTTGAAGCTAAATCATGTATATCACAAGTGTTTGAAGCCAAACCATTTCATCCCCATGGATTTGAAGCTATGCCTTCTACTTCGCATTGATTTGATGTTAAATCATATGTTTCGCATGGATTTGAATCTATCTCGTTTGTTTCGCATGCACTTGAATATAAATCAAGTATATCACAAGTATTTGAAGCTAAACCGTTTGATTCGCATGGGTTTGAAACTAAGCCTTCTACCTCGCAGTGATTTGAAGATAAATCATGTGTTTCGCTTGGATTTGAAGCTAACTCGTTTGTTTCGCACGCACTTGAATCTAAATCAAGTATATCACAAGTATTTGAAGTTTAACCGTTTGATTCGCATGGATTTGAAGCTAAGCCTTCTACTTCGCATTGATTTGAAGATAACTCGTTTGTTTCGCATGCAGTTGAAGCTAAATCATGTATATCACAAGTATTTCAAGCTGAACCATTTGTTTCGTATACAGTGGAAGCTAAATCATGTATATCGCAGGTGTTTGAAGCTGAACCATTTGTTTCGCATGAATATTAATCAAAACCATGTGTTTCGAATGAATTTGAAGCTAAATCATGTGTTTCGCACGCAGTTGAAACTAACTCGTTTGTTTCGCATGCAGTTGAAGCTAAACCATGTATATCACAAGTATTTGATGCTAAACCGTTTGTTTGACATGGATTTGAAGCTATGCCTCCTACTTCGCATTGATTTGGAGCTAAATCATGTGTTCCGCATGGATTTAAAGCTAACTCGTTTGTTTCGCATGCAGTTGAAGCTAAACCATGTATATCACAAGGATTTGATTCTAAACCGTTTGTTTGGCATGGATTTGAAGCTATGCCTCCTACTTCGCATTGATTTGGAGCTAAATCATGTGTTCCGCATGGATTTAAAGCTAACTCTTTTGTTTCGCATGCAGTTGAAGCTAAGTCATGTATATCACAAGTGTTTGAAGCTAAACCATTTGTTTCGCATGGATTCTAAGATAAGCCTCCTACTTCGCATTGATTTGAAGCTAAATCATGTGTTTCCCTTGGACTTGAAGCTAAACCACCTACATCGAATTGATTTGAACCTAAATCATGTGTTTCGCTTGGATTTGATGCTAACTCGTTTGTTATCCATGCAGCTGAAGCTAAATCTTGTTTATCGCAAGTATTTGAAGTTAACTCATTTATTTCGCATGGATTTGAAGCAAAGCCATCTACTTTGAATTGATTTGAAGCTAAATCATGTGTTCAATATGGATTGGAAGCTAACTCGTTTGTTTCGCCTGCATTTCTAGCTAAATCACTTATACCGCAATAATCTGAACATATATCATTTGTTTCTCATGTATTTGAATCTAAGCCTTCTACTTCGCATTTATTTGAAGCTAAACCATTTGTTTCGCATGGATTTGAAACTAACTCGTTTGTCTCGCATGCTGTTGAAGCTAAATCATGTATATCACAAGTATTTGAAGCTAAACCATTTGATTCCCATGGATTTGAAGCTATGCCTTCTACTTCGCATTGATTTGGAGTTAAATCATGTGTTTCGCATGGATTTAAAGCTAACTCGATTGTTTCGCATGCAGTTGAAGCTAAATCATGTATATCACAAGTGTTTGAAGCTAAACTATTTGTTTCGCATGGAATCGAAGATAACCCTTCTACTTCGCATTGATTTGAAGCTAAATCATGTGTTTCGCACGGATTTGAAGCTAACTCGTTTGTTTCGCAAGCTGTTGAAGCTAAATCATGTATATCACAAGTATTTGAAGCTAAACCATTTTATCCCAATGGATTTGAAGCTATGCCTTCTACTTCGCATTGATTTGAAGGTAAATCATGTGTTTCGCTTGGATTTGAAGCTAACTCGTTTGTTTCGCGTGCACTTGAATATAAATCAAGTATATCACAAGCATTTGAAGCTAAACCGTTTGATTCGCATGGGTTTGAAGCTAAGCCTTCTACCTCGCATTGATTTGAAGATAAATCATGTGTTTCGCTTGGATTTGAAGCAAACTCGTTTGTTTCGCACGCACTTGAATCTAAATCAAGTATATCACAAGTATTTGAAGTTTAACCGTTTGATTCGCATGGATTTGAAGCTAAGCCTTCTACTTCGCATTGATTTGAAGATAACTCGTTTGTTTCGGATGCAGTTGAAGCTAAATCATGTATATCACAAGTATTTGAAGCTGAACCATTTGTTTCGTATACAGTGGAAGCTAAATCATGTATATCGCAGGTGTTTGAAGCTGAACCATTTGTTTCGCATGAATATTAATCAAAACCATGTGTTTCGAATGAATTTGAAGCTAAATCATGTGTTTCGCACGCAGTTGAAACTAACTCGTTTGTTTCGCATGCAGTTGAAGCTAAACCATGTATATCACAAGTATTTGATGCTAAACCGTTTGTTTGACATGGATTTGAAGCTATGCCTCCTACTTCGCATTGATTTGTAGCTAAATCATGTGTTCCGCATGGATTTAAAGCTAACTCGTTTGTTTCGCATGCAGTTGAAGCTAAACCATGTATATCACAAGTATTTGATTCTAAACCGTTTGTTTGGCATGGATTTGAAGCTATGCCTCCTACTTCGCATTGATTTGGAGCTAAATCATGTGTTCCGCATGGATTTAAAGCTAACTCTTTTGTTTCGCATGCAGTTGAAGATAAATCATGTATATCACAAGTATTTGCAGCTAAACCATTTGATTCGTATGGATTTGAAGCTAAGCCTTCTACTTCGCATGAATTTGAAGCTAAATCATGTGGTTCGCATGGATTTGAAGCCAACTTGTTCGTTTCGCATGCAGTGGAAGCTAAATCATGTACATCACAAGTATTAGAAGCTAAACCATTTGTTTCGCATGGATTCGTAGCTATGCCTCCTACTTCGCATTGATTGAGAGCTAAATCATGTGTGCTGCATGGATGTAAAGCTAACTCGTTTGTTTCGCAAGCTGTTGAAGCTAAATCATGTATATCACAAGTATTTGAAGCTAAACCATTTTATCCCAATGGATTTGAAGCTATGCCTTCTACTTCGCATTGATTTGAAGGTAAATCATGTGTTTCGCTTGGATTTGAAGCTAACTCGTTTGTTTCGCGTGCACTTGAATATAAATCAAGTATATCACAAGTATTTGAAGCTAAACCGTTTGATTCGCATGGGTTTGAAGCTAAGCCTTCTACCTCGCATTGATTTGAAGATAAATCATGTGTTTCGCTTGGATTTGAAGCTAACTCGTTTGTTTCGCACGCACTTGAATCTAAATCAAGTATATCACAAGTATTTGAAGTTTAACCGTTTGATTCGCATGGATTTGAAGCTAAGCCTTCTACTTCGCATTGATTTGAAGATAACTCGTTTGTTTCGGATGCAGTTGAAGCTAAATCATGTATATCACAAGTATTTGAAGCTGAACCATTTGTTTCGTATACAGTGGAAGCTAAATCATGTATATCGCAGGTGTTTGAAGCTGAACCATTTGTTTCGCATGAATATTAATCAAAACCATGTGTTTCGAATGAATTTGAAGCTAAATCATGTGTTTCGCACGCAGTTGAAACTAACTCGTTTGTTTCGCATGCAGTTGAAGCTAAACCATGTATATCACAAGTATTTGATGCTAAACCGTTTGTTTGACATGGATTTGAAGCTATGCCTCCTACTTCGCATTGATTTGGAGCTAAATCATGTGTTCCGCATGGATTTAAAGCTAACTCGTTTGTTTCGCATGCAGTTGAAGCTAAACCATGTATATCACAAGTATTTGAAGCTAAACCATTTGATTCGCATGGATTCGAAGATAACCCTTCTACTTCGCATTGGTTTGAAGCTAAATCATGTGTTTCGCATGGATTTGAAGCTAACTCGTTTGTTTCGCATGCTGTTGAAGCTAAATAATGTACATCACAAGTATTTGAATCTAAACAATTTGATTCCCATGGATTTGAAGCTATGCCTTCTACTTCGCATTGATTTGGAGCTAAATCGTGTGTTTCGCATGGATTTAAAGCTAAATCGTGTGTTTCGCATGGATTTAAAGCTAAATCGTTTGTTTCGCATGCAGTTGAATCTAAATCATGTATATCACAAGTGTTTGAAGCTAAACCATTTGATTCGCATGGATTCGAAGATAACCCTTCTACTTCGCATTGGTTTGAAGCTAAATCATGTGTTTAGCATGGATTTGAAGCTAACTCGGTAGTTTCGCATGCTGTTGAAGCTAAATCATGTATATCACAAGTATTTGAAGCTGAACCACTTGTTTCGCAGGGACTTGAAGCTAAGCCTTCTACTTCGCATTGATTTGAAGATAAATCATGTGTTTCGCTTGGATTTGAAGCTAACTCGTTTGTTTCACATGCATTTGAAGCTAAGTCATGAATATCACAAGTATTTGAAAATAAACCATTTGATTCCCATGGATTTGAAGCTATGCCTTCTACTTCGCATTGATTTGGAGCTAAATCATGTGTTTCGCGTGGATTTAAAGCTAACTCGAATGTTTCGCATGCATTTGAAGCTAAATCATGTATATCACAAGTGTTTGAAGCTAAACCATTTGATTCGCACGGATTTGATGATAACCCTTCTAGTTTGCATTGATTTGAATTTAAAGCATGTGTTTCGCATGGATTTGAAACTAACTCGTTTGTTTCGCATGCAGTTGAAGATAAGTCATGCATATCACAAGTATTTGAAAATAAACCATTTGATTCCCATGGATTTGAAGCTATGCCTTCTACTTCGCATTGATTTGGAGCTAAATCATGTGTTCCGCATGGATTTAAAGCTAACTCGTTTGTTTCGCATGCAGTTGAAGCTAAACCATGTATATCACAAGGATTTGATTCTAAACCGTTTGTTTGGCATGGATTTGAAGCTATGCCTCCTACTTCGCATTGATTTGGAGCTAAATCATGTGTTCCGCATGGATTTAAAGCTAACTCTTTTGTTTCGCATGCAGTTGAAGCTATGTCATGTATATCACAAGTGTTTGAAGCTAAACCATTTGTTTCGCATGGATTCTAAGATAAGCCTCCTACTTCGCATTGATTTGAAGCTAAATCATGTGTTTCCCTTGGACTTGAAGCTAAACCACCTACATCGAATTGATTTGAACCTAAATCATGTGTTTCGCTTGGATTTGATGCTAACTCGTTTGTTACCCATGCAGCTGAAGCTAAATCTTGTTTATCGCAAGTATTTGAAGGTAACTCATTTATTTCGCATGGATTTGAAGCAAAGCCATCTACTTTGAATTGATTTGAAGCTAAATCATGTGTTCAGTATGGATTAGAAGCTAACTCGTTTGTTTCGCCTGCATTTCTAGCTAAATCACTTATACCGCAATAATCTGAACATATATCATTTGTTTCCCATGTATTTGAATCTAAGCCTTCTACTTCGCATTTATTTGAAGCTAAACCATTTGTTTCGCATGGATTTGAAACTAACTCGTTTGTCTCGCATGCTGTTGAAGCTAAATCATGTATATCACAAGTATTTGAAGCTAAACCATTTGATTCCCATGGATTTGAAGCTATGCCTTCTACTTCGCATTGATTTGGAGTTAAATCATGTGTTTCGCATGGATTTAAAGCTAACTCGATTGTTTCGCATGCAGTTGAAGCTAAATCATGTATGTCACAAGTGTTTGAAGCTAAACTATTTGTTTCGCATGGAATCGAAGATAACCCTTCTACTTCGCATTGATTTGAAGCTAAATCATGTGTTTCGCACGGATTTGAAGCTAACTCGTTTGTTTCGCAAGCTGTTGAAGCTAAATCATGTATATCACAAGTATTTGAAGCTAAACCATTTTATCCCAATGGATTTGAAGCTATGCCTTCTACTTCGCATTGATTTGAAGGTAAATCATGTGTTTCGCTTGGATTTGAAGCTAACTCGTTTGTTTCGCATGCACTTGAATATAAATCAAGTATATCACAAGTATTTGAAGCTAAACCGTTTGATTCGCATGGGTTTGAAGCTAAGCCTTCTACCTCGCATTGATTTGAAGATAAATCATGTGTTTCGCTTGGATTTGAAGCTAACTCGTTTGATTCGCACGCACTTGAATCTAAATCAAGTATATCACAAGTATTTGAAGTTTAACCGTTTGATTCGCATGGATTTGAAGCTAAGCCTTCTACTTCGCATTGATTTGAAGATAACTCGTTTGTTTCGGATGCAGTTGAAGCTAAATCATGTATATCACAAGTATTTGAAGCTGAACCATTTGTTTCGTATACAGTGGAAGCTAAATCATGTATATCGCAGGTGTTTGAAGCTGAACCATTTGTTTCGCATGAATATTAATCAAAACCATGTGTTTCGAATGAATTTGAAGCTAAATCATGTGTTTCGCACGCAGTTGAAACTAACTCGTTTGTTTCGCATGCAGTTGAAGCTAAACCATGTATATCACAAGTATTTGATGCTAAACCGTTTGTTTGACATGGATTTGAAGCTATGCCTCCTACTTCGCATTGATTTGGAGCTAAATCATGTGTTCCGCATGGATTTAAAGCTAACTCGTTTGTTTCGCATGCAGTTGAAGCTAAACCATGTATATCACAAGTATTTGATTCTAAACCGTTTGTTTGGCATGGATTTGAAGCTATGCCTCCAACTTCGCATTGATTTGGAGCTAAATCATGTGTTCCGCATGGATTTAAAGCTAACTCTTTTGTTTCGCATGCAGTTGAAGATAAATCATGTATATCACAAGTATTTGCAGCTAAACCATTTGATTCGTATGGATTTGAAGCTAAGCCTTCTACTTCGCATGAATTTGAAGCTAAATCATGTGGTTCGCATGGATTTGAAGCCAACTTGTTCGTTTCGCATGCAGTGGAAGCTAAATCATGTACATCACAAGTATTAGAAGCTAAACCATTTGTTTCGCATGGATTCGTAGCTATGCCTCCTACTTCGCATTGATTGAGAGCTAAATCATGTGTTCTGCATGGATGTAAAGCTAACTCGTTTGTTTCGCATGCAGTTGAAGCTAAGTCATGTATATCACAATTATTTGAAGCTAAACCATTTGATTCCCATGGATTTGAAGCTATGCTTTCTACTTCGCATTGATTTGGAGTTAAATCATGTGTTTCGCATGGATTTAAAGCTAACTTGTTTGTTTCTTATGCAGTTGAAGCTAAATCATGTATATCACAAGTATTTGAAGCTAAACCGTTTGATTCGCATGGATTTGAAGCTAAGCCTTCTACCTCGCATTGATTTGAAGATAAATCATGTGTTTCGCTTGGATTTGAAGCTAACTCGTTTGTTTCGCATGCAGTTGAAGCTAAATCATGTATATCACAAGTGTTTGAAGCTAAACCATTTGTTTCGCATGGATTCGAAGATAAGCCTCCTACTTCGCATTGATTTGAAGCTAAATCATGTGTTTCCCTTGGACTTGAAGCTAAACCACCTACATCGAATTGATTTGAACCTAAATCATGTGTTTCGCTTGGATTTGATGCTAACTCGTTTGTTATCCATGCAGCTGAAGCTAAATCTTGTTTATCGCAAGTATTTGAAGTTAACTCATTTATTTCGCATGGATTTGAAGCAAAGCCATCTACTTTGAATTGATTTGAAGCTAAATCATGTGTTCAATATGGATTGGAAGCTAACTCGTTTGTTTCGCCTGCATTTCTAGCTAAATCACTTATACCGCAATAATCTGAACATATATCATTTGTTTCTCATGTATTTGAATCTAAGCCTTCTACTTCGCATTTATTTGAAGCTAAACCATTTGTTTCGCATGGATTTGAAACTAACTCGTTTGTCTCGCATGCTGTTGAAGCTAAATCATGTATATCACAAGTATTTGAAGCTAAACCATTTGATTCCCATGGATTTGAAGCTATGCCTTCTACTTCGCATTGATTTGGAGTTAAATCATGTGTTTCGCATGGATTTAAAGCTAACTCGATTGTTTCGCATGCAGTTGAAGCTAAATCATGTATATCACAAGTGTTTGAAGCTAAACTATTTGTTTCGCATGGAATCGAAGATAACCCTTCTACTTCGCATTGATTTGAAGCTAAATCATGTGTTTCGCACGGATTTGAAGCTAACTCGTTTGTTTCGCAAGCTGTTGAAGCTAAATCATGTATATCACAAGTATTTGAAGCTAAACCATTTTATCCCAATGGATTTGAAGCTATGCCTTCTACTTCGCATTGATTTGAAGGTAAATCATGTGTTTCGCTTGGATTTGAAGCTAACTCGTTTGTTTCGCGTGCACTTGAATATAAATCAAGTATATCACAAGCATTTGAAGCTAAACCGTTTGATTCGCATGGGTTTGAAGCTAAGCCTTCTACCTCGCATTGATTTGAAGATAAATCATGTGTTTCGCTTGGATTTGAAGCAAACTCGTTTGTTTCGCACGCACTTGAATCTAAATCAAGTATATCACAAGTATTTGAAGTTTAACCGTTTGATTCGCATGGATTTGAAGCTAAGCCTTCTACTTCGCATTGATTTGAAGATAACTCGTTTGTTTCGGATGCAGTTGAAGCTAAATCATGTATATCACAAGTATTTGAAGCTGAACCATTTGTTTCGTATACAGTGGAAGCTAAATCATGTATATCGCAGGTGTTTGAAGCTGAACCATTTGTTTCGCATGAATATTAATCAAAACCATGTGTTTCGAATGAATTTGAAGCTAAATCATGTGTTTCGCACGCAGTTGAAACTAACTCGTTTGTTTCGCATGCAGTTGAAGCTAAACCATGTATATCACAAGTATTTGATGCTAAACCGTTTGTTTGACATGGATTTGAAGCTATGCCTCCTACTTCGCATTGATTTGGAGCTAAATCATGTGTTCCGCATGGATTTAAAGCTAACTCGTTTGTTTCGCATGCAGTTGAAGCTAAACCATGTATATCACAAGTATTTGATTCTAAACCGTTTGTTTGGCATGGATTTGAAGCTATGCCTCCTACTTCGCATTGATTTGGAGCTAAATCATGTGTTCCGCATGGATTTAAAGCTAACTCTTTTGTTTCGCATGCAGTTGAAGATAAATCATGTATATCACAAGTATTTGCAGCTAAACCATTTGATTCGTATGGATTTGAAGCTAAGCCTTCTACTTCGCATGAATTTGAAGCTAAATCATGTGGTTCGCATGGATTTTTAGCCAACTTGTTCGTTTCGCATGCAGTGGAAGCTAAATCATGTACATCACAAGTATTAGAAGCTAAACCATTTGTTTCGCATGGATTCGTAGCTATGCCTCCTACTTCGCATTGATTGAGAGCTAAATCATGTGTGCTGCATGGATGTAAAGCTAACTCGTTTGTTTCGCAAGCTGTTGAAGCTAAATCATGTATATCACAAGTATTTGAAGCTAAACCATTTTATCCCAATGGATTTGAAGCTATGCCTTCTACTTCGCATTGATTTGAAGGTAAATCATGTGTTTCGCTTGGATTTGAAGCTAACTCGTTTGTTTCGCGTGCACTTGAATATAAATCAAGTATATCACAAGTATTTGAAGCTAAACCGTTTGATTCGCATGGGTTTGAAGCTAAGCCTTCTACCTCGCATTGATTTGAAGATAAATCATGTGTTTCGCTTGGATTTGAAGCTAACTCGTTTGTTTCGCACGCACTTGAATCTAAATCAAGTATATCACAAGTATTTGAAGTTTAACCGTTTGATTCGCATGGATTTGAAGCTAAGCCTTCTACTTCGCATTGATTTGAAGATAACTCGTTTGTTTCGGATGCAGTTGAAGCTAAATCATGTATATCACAAGTATTTGAAGCTGAACCATTTGTTTCGTATACAGTGGAAGCTAAATCATGTATATCGCAGGTGTTTGAAGCTGAACCATTTGTTTCGCATGAATATTAATCAAAACCATGTGTTTCGAATGAATTTGAAGCTAAATCATGTGTTTCGCACGCAGTTGAAACTAACTCGTTTGTTTCGCATGCAGTTGAAGCTAAACCATGTATATCACAAGTATTTGATGCTAAACCGTTTGTTTGACATGGATTTGAAGCTATGCCTCCTACTTCGCATTGATTTGGAGCTAAATCATGTGTTCCGCATGGATTTAAAGCTAACTCGTTTGTTTCGCATGCAGTTGAAGCTAAACCATGTATATCACAAGTATTTGATTCTAAACCGTTTGTTTGGCATGGATTTGAAGCTATGCCTCCTACTTCGCATTGATTTGGAGCTAAATCATGTGTTACGCATGGATTTGAAGCTAACTCTTTTGTTTCGCATGCAGTTGAAGATAAATCATGTATATCACAAGTATTTGAAGCTAAACCATTTGATTCCCATGGATTTGAAGCTATGCTTTCTACTTCGCATTGATTTGGAGTTAAATCATGTGTTTCGCATCGATTTGAAGCTAATTCGTTTGTTTCGCATGCAGTTGAAGCTAAATCATATACATCACAAGTATTAGAAGCTAAACCATTTGTTTCGCATGGATTCGTAGCTATGGCTCCTACTTCGCATTGATTGAGAGCTAAATCATGTGTGCTGCATGGATGTAAAGCTAACTCGTTTGTTTCGCATGCAGTTGAAGCTAAGTCATGTATATCACAATTATTTGAAGCTAAACCATTTGATTCCCATGGATTTGAAGCTATGCTTTCTACTTCGCATTGATTTGGAGTTAAATCATGTGTTTCGCATGGATTTGAAGCTAATTCGTTTGTTTCGCATGCAGTTGAAGCTAAATCATGTATATCACAAGTATTTGAAACTGAACCACTTGTTTCGCAGGGATTTGAAGCTAAGCCTTCTACTTCGCATTGATTTGAAGATAAATCATGTGTTTCGCTTGGATTTGAAGCTAACTCGTTTGTTTCGCATGCATTTGAAGCTAAGTCATGAATATCACAAGTATTTGAAAATAAACCATTTGATTCCCATGGATTTGAAGCTATGCCTTCTACTTCGCATTGATTTGGAGCTAAATCATGTGTTTCGCATGGATTTAAAGCTAACTCGTATGTTTCGCATGCAGTTGAATCTAAATCATGTATATCACAAGTTTTTGAAGCTAAACCATTTGATTCGCATGGATTCGAAGATAACCCTTCTACTTCGCATTGGTTTGAAGCTAAATCATGTGTTTCGCATGGATTTGAAGCTAACTCGTTTGTTTCGCATGCTGTTGAAGCTAAATAATGTACATCACAAGTATTTGAATCTAAACAATTTGATTCCCATGGATTTGAAGCTATGCCTTCTACTTCGCATTGATTTGGAGCTAAATCGTGTGTTTCGCATGGATTTAAAGCTAAATCGTTTGTTTCGCATGCAGTTGAATCTAAATCATGTATATCACAAGTGTTTGAAGCTAAACCATTTGATTCGCATGGATTCGAAGATAACCCTTCTACTTCGCATTGGTTTGAAGCTAAATCATGTGTTTAGCATGGATTTGAAGCTAACTCGGTAGTTTCGCATGCTGTTGAAGCTAAATCATGTATATCACAAGTATTTGAAGCTGAACCACTTGTTTCGCAGGGACTTGAAGCTAAGCCTTCTACTTCGCATTGATTTGAAGATAAATCATGTGTTTCGCTTGGATTTGAAGCTAACTCGTTTGTTTCACATGCATTTGAAGCTAAGTCATGAATATCACAAGTATTTGAAAATAAACCATTTGATTCCCATGAATTTGAAGCTATGCCTTCTACTTCGCATTGATTTGGAGCTAAATCATGTGTTTCGCATGGATTTAAAGCTAACTCGAATGTTTCGCATGCATTTGAAGCTAAATCATGTATATCACAAGTGTTTGAAGCTAAACCATTTGATTCGCACGGATTTGATGATAACCCTTCTAGTTTGCATTGATTTGAATTTAAAGCATGTGTTTCGCATGGATTTGAAGCTAACTCGTTTGTTTCGCATGCAGTTGAAGATAAGTCATGCATATCACAAGTATTTGAAAATAAACCATTTGATTCCCATGGATTTGAAGCTATGCCTTCTACTTCGCATTGATTTGGAGCTAAATCATGTGTTTCGCATGGATTTAAAGCTAACTCGTTTGTTTCGCATGCAGTTGAAGCTAAATCATGTATATCACAAGTGTTTGAAGCTGAACCACTTGTTTCGCAGGGATTTGAAGCTAAGCCTTCTACTTCGCATTGATTTGAAGATAAATCATGTGTTTCGCTTGGATTTGAAGCTAACTCGTTTGTTTCGCATGCATTTGAAGCTAAGTCATGAATATCACAAGTATTTGAAAATAAACCATTTGATTCCCATGGATTTGAAGCTATGCCTTCTACTTCGCATTGATTTGGAGCTAAATCATGTGTTTCGCATGGATTTAAAGCTAACTCGTTTGTTTCGCATGCAGTTGAAGCTAAATCATGTATATCACAAGTGCTTGAAGCTAAACCATTTGTTTCGCATGGATTCGAAGATAACCCTTCTACTTCGCATTGATTTGAAGCTAAATCATGTGTTGCGCTTGGATTTGAAGCTAACTCGTTTGTTTCGCATGCAGTTGAAGCTAAATCATGTATATCACATGTATTTGAAGCTAAACCATTTTATTCCCATGGATTTGAAGCTATGCGTTCTACTTCGCATTGATTTGGAGTTAATTCATGTGTTTCGCTTGGATTTGAAGCTAACTCGTTTGTTTCGCATGCATTTGGAGCTAAGTCATGAATATCACAAGTATTTGAAAATAAACCATTTGATTCCCATGGATTTGAAGCTATGCCTTCTACTTCGCATTGATTTGAAGATAAATCATGTGTTTCGCTTGGATTTTAAGCTAACTCGTTTGTATCACATGCAGTTGAAGTTAAATCATGTATATCACAAGTATTTGATGCTAAACGATTTGTTTCGCATGGATTCGAAGATAACCATTCTACTTCGCATTGATTTGAAGCTAAATCATGTGTTACGCATCGATTTGAAGCTAACTCGTTTGTCTCGCATGCTGCTGAAGATAGATCATGTATATCACAAGTATTTGAAGCTAAACCATTTGATTCGCCCGGATTTGATGATAACCCTTCTAGTTCGCATTGATTTGAAGCTAAATCATGTGTTTCGCATGGATTTGAAGCTAACTCGTTTGTTTCGCATGCAGTTGAAGCTAAGTCATGAATATCACAAGTATTTGAAAATAAACCATTTGATTCCCATGGATTTGAAGCTATGCCTTCTAATTTGCATTGATTTGGAGCTAAATCATGTGTTTCGCATGGATTTAAAGCTAACTCGTATGTTTCGCATGCAGTTGAAGCTAAATCATGTATATCACAAGTGTTTGAAGCTAAACCATTTGATTCGCATGGATTCGAAGATAACCCATCTACTTCGCATTGGTTTGAAGCTAAATCATGTGTTTTGCATGGATTTGAATCTAACGCCTTTGGGTCGCCTGCAGTTCAGGCTGACTCATGTATATTCCAAGTATTTGAAGCTAATCAATTTGTTTCGCATGGATCCGAAGATAAGCCTTCTACTTCGCATTGATTTTAATCTAAATCATATGTTTCGCATGGATTTAAAGCTAACTCGTTTGTTTCGCATGCAGATGAAGCTAAATCATGTATATCACAGGTATTTGATGCTGAAACATTTGTTTCGCATGGTTTCGAAGATAAGCTTTCTACTTCGCATTGATTTGAAGCTAAATCATATGTTTCGCATGGATTTGAATCTAACTCGTTTGTTTCGCATGCAGTTGAAGCTAAGTCATGTATATCACAAGTATTTGAAGCTAAATCATTTTATTCCCATGGATTTGAAGCTATGCCTTCTACTTCGCATTGATTTGAAGATAAATCATGTGGTTCGCTTGGATTTGAGGCTAGCTTGTTTGTTTCGCATGCAGTTGAAGCTAAATCATGTATATCACAATTTGTTTGAAGCTAAATCATTTGTTTTGCATGGATTCGAAGATAATCCTTCTACTTCGCATTGATTTGAAGCTAAATCATGTGTTTGGCATGGATTTGAAGCTAACTAGTTTGTTTCGCATGCAGCTGAAGCTAAATCATGTATATCACAAGTGTTTGAAGCTAAACCATTTGTTTTGCATGGATTCGAAGATAATCGTTCTACTTCGCATTGATTTGAAGCTAAATCATGTGTTTCGCATGGATTTGAAGCTAACTCGTCTGTTTCGCATGCAGTTGAAGCTAATTCATGTATATCACAAGTATTTGAAGCTAAACCATTTGTTTCGCATGGATTTGAAACTACGCCTTCTACTTCGCATTGATTTGAAGGTAAATAATTTGTCTCACTTGGATTTGAAGCTAAGCCTTCTACTTCGCATTGATTTGAAGATAAATCATGTGTTTCGCTTGGATTTGAGGCTAGCTTGTTTGTTTCGCATGCAGTTGAAGCTAAATCATGTATATCACAATTTGTTTGAAGCTAAATCATTTGTTTTGCATGGATTCGAAGATAATCGTTCTACTTCGCATTGATTTGAAGCTAAATCAAGTGTTTCGCATGGATTTCAATCTAACTCGTTTGTTTTGCATGCTGTTGAAGCTAAATCATGTATAACACGAGTATTTGAAGCTAAACCATTTGTTTCGCATTGATTCAAAGATCAGACTTCCACTTCGCATTGATTTGAAGCTAAATCATGTGTTTCGCATGGATTTGAAGCTAACTCGTTTGTTTCGCATGCTGTTGAAACTAAATCATGTATATCACAAGTATTTGAAGCTAAATCATGTGTTTCGCATGGATTTGAAGCAAAGCCTTCGACTCCGCATTGATTTGGAGTTAAGTCATGTGTTTCGCATGCATTTGAAGCTAACTCGTTTATTTCGCATGCAGTTGAAGCTAAATCATGTATATCACAATTGTTTGAAGCTAAATCATTTGTGTCGCATGGATTCGAAGATAACCCTTCTACTTCGCATTGATTTGAAGCTAAATCATGTGTTTCGCATGGATTTGAAGCAAAGCCTTCTACTTCGCATTGATTTGGAGTTAAATCATGTGTTTCGCATGGATTTAAAGCTAACTCGTTGTTTCGCAAGCAGTTGAAGCTAAATCATATATATCACAAGTGTTTGAAGCTAAACCATTTGATTAGCATGGATTCGAAGATCACCCCTCTCCTTCGCATTGATTTGAAGATAATCATGTGTTTCGCATGGATTTGAAGCTAACTCGTTTGTTTCGCATGCAGTTGAAGATAAGTAATGCATATCACAAGTATTTGAAGATAAACCATTTGATTCCCATGGATTTGAACCTATGCCTTCTACTTCGCATTGATTTGAAGCTAAATCACGTGTTTCGCATGGATTTAAAGCTAACTCGTTTGTTTCGCATGCAGTTGAAGCTAAATAATGTATATCACAATTGTTTGAAGCTAAATCATTTGTTTCGCATGGATTCGAAGATAATCCTTCTATTTCGCATTGATTTGAAGCTAAATCATGTGTTTCGCATGGATTTGAAGCAAAGTCTTCTACTTCGCATTGATTTGGAGTTAAATCATGTGTTTCGCATGGATTTAAAGCTAAACCGTTGTTTCGCATGCAGTTGAAGCTAAGTCATGTATATCACAAGTGTTTGAAGTTAAACCATTTGTTTCGCATGGATTCGAAGATAATCCTTCTATTTCGCATTGATTTGAAGCTAAATCATGTGTTTCGCATGGATTTGAAGCAAAGTCTTCTACTTCGCATTGATTTGGAGTTAAATCATGTGTTTCGCATGGATTTAAAGCTAAATCGTTGTTTCGCATGCAGTTGAAGCTAAATCATGTATATGACAAGTGTTTGAAGCTAAACCATTTGATTAGCATGGATTCGAAGATCACCCCTCTCCTTCGCATTGATTTGAAGATAATCATGTGTTTCGCATGGATTTGAAGCTAACTCGTTTGTTTCGCATGCAGTTGAAGATAAGTAATGCATATCACAAGTATTTGATGCTAAACCATTTGATTCCCATGGATTTGTAGCTATGCCTTCTACTTCGCATTGATTTGGAGCTAAATCATGTGTTTCGCATGGATTTAAAGCTAACTCGTTTGTTTCGCATGCTGTTGAAGCTAAATCATGTATATCACAAGTGTTTGAAGCTAAACCATTTGATTAGCATGGATTCGAAGATCACCCCTCTCCTTCGCATTGATTTGAAGATAATCATGTGTTTCGCATGGATTTGAAGCTAACTCGTTTGTTTCGCATGCAGTTGAAGATAAGTAATGCATATCACAAGTATTTGAAGATAAACCATTTGATTCCCATGGATTTGAAGCTATGCCTTCTACTTCGCATTGATTTGAAGCTAAATCAAGTGTTTCGCATGGATTTCAATCTAACTCGTTTGTTTCGCATGCAGTTGAAGCTAAATCATGTATATCACAATTTGTTTGAAGCTAAATCATTTGTTTTGCATGGATTCAAAGATAATCCTTCTACTTCGCATTGATTTGAAGCTAAATCATGTGTTTCGCATGGATTTGAAGCTAACTAGTTTGTTTCGCATGCAGCTGAAGCTAAATCATGTATATCACAAGTGTTTGAAGCTAAACCATTTGATTAGCATGGATTCGAAGATCACCCCTCTCCTTCGCATTGATTTGAAGATAATCATGTGTTTCGCATGGATTTGAAGCTAACTCGTTTGTTTCGCATGCAGTTGAAGATAAGTAATGCATATCACAAGTATTTGATGCTAAACCATTTGATTCCCATGGATTTGTAGCTATGCCTTCTACTTCGCATTGATTTGGAGCTAAATCATGTGTTTCGCATGGATTTAAAGCTAACTCGTTTGTTTCGCATGCTGTTGAAGCTAAATCATGTATATCACAAGTGTTTGAAGCTAAACCATTTGATTAGCATGGATTCGAAGATCACCCCTCTCCTTCGCATTGATTTGAAGATAATCATGTGTTTCGCATGGATTTGAAGCTAACTCGTTTGTTTCGCATGCAGTTGAAGATAAGTAATGCATATCACAAGTATTTGAAGATAAACCATTTGATTCCCATGGATTTGAAGCTATGCCTTCTACTTCGCATTGATTTGAAGCTAAATCAAGTGTTTCGCATGGATTTCAATCTAACTCGTTTGTTTCGCATGCTGTTGAAGCTAAATCAAGTATATCACAAGTATTTGAAGCAAAACCATTTGATTCGCACGGATTTGAAGCTATGCCTTCTACTTCGCATTGATTTGAAGATAAATCATGTGTTTCGCTTGGATTTGAAGCTAGCTTGTTTGTTTCGCATGCAGTTGAAGCTAAATCATGTATATACCACAATTTGTTTGAAGCTAAATCATTTGTTTTGCATGGACTCGAAGATAATCCTTCTACTTCGCATTGATTTGAAGCTAAATCAAGTGTTTCGCATGGATTTCAATCTAACTCGTTTGTTTCGCATGCTGTTGAAGCTAAATCATGTATATCACAAGTGTTTGAAGCTAAACCATTTGTTTTGCATGGATTCGAAGATAATCGTTCTACTTCGCATTGATTTGAAGCTAAATCATGTGTTTCGCACAGATTTGAAGCTAACTAGGTTGTTTCGCATGCAGTTGAAGCTAAATCATGTATATCACAAGTATTTGAAGCAAAACCTTTGTTTCGCATGGATTCGAACATCAGCCTTCTGCTTCGCATTGATTTGGACCTAAATCATGTGTTTCGCATGGATTTGAAGCTAACTCGTTTATTTCGCATGCACTTGAAGCTGAACCATGTATATCACAAGTATTTGAAGCTAAACCGTTTGATTAGCATGGATTTGAAGCTAAGCCTTCTACTTCGCATTAAATTGAAGCTAAATCATGTGTTTCGCATGGATTTGAAGCTAACACGTTTGTTTCGTATGCTGTTGAAGCTAAATCATGTATATCACAAGTGTTTGAAGCTAAACCTTTTGTTTCGCATGGATTCGAAGATAACCCTTCTACTTCGCATTGGCTTGAAGCTAAATCAAGTGTTTCGCATGGATTTCAATCTAACTCGTTTGTTTCGCATGCTGTTGAAGCTAAATCATGTATATCACGAGTATTTGAAGCTAAACCGTTTGATTAGCATGGATTTGAAGCTAAGCCTTCTACTTCGCATTAAATTGAAGCTAAATCATGTGTTTCGCATGGATTCGAAGATAATCCTTCTTCTTCGCATTGATTTGAAGCTAAATCATGTGTTTCGCATGGATTTGAAGCTAACTCTATTGTTTCGCATGCTGTTGAAGCTAAATCAAGTATATCACAAGTATTTGAAGCAAAACCATTTGATTCGCACGGATTTGAAGCCATGCCTTCTACTTCGCATTGATTTGGAGCTAAATCATGTGTTTCGCATGGATTTAAAGCTAACTCGTTTGTTTCGCATGCAGTTGAAGCTAAATCATGTATATCACATTTTGTTTGAAGCTAAACCATTTGTTTTGCATGGATTCGAAGATAATCCTTCTTCTTCGCATTGATTTGAAGCTAAATCATGTGTTTCGCATGGATTTGAAGCTAACTCGTTTGTTTCGCATGCAGTTGATGCTGAATCATGTATATCACAAGTGTTTGAAGCTAAATCATTTGTTTCGCATGGATTCGAAGATAACCCTTCTACTTCGCATTGATTTGAATCTAAATCATGTATATCACAAGTATTTGAAGCTAAACCATTTTATTCCCATGGATTTGAAGCTATGCCTTCTACTTCGCATTGATTTCAAGATAAATCATGTGTTTCGCTTGGATTTGAGGCTAGCTTGTTTGTTTCGCATGCAGTTGAAGCTAAATCATGTATATCACAATTTGTTTGAAGCTAAACCATTTGTTTCGCATGGACTCGAAGATAATCCTTCTACTTCGCATTCATTTGAAGCTAAATCAAGTGGTTCGCATGGATTTCAATCTAACTCGTTTGTTTCGCATGCTGTTGAAGCTAAATCGTGTATATCACGAGTATTTGAAGCTAAACCATTTGTTTCGCATTGATTCAAAGATCAGTCTTCCACTTCGCATTGATTTGAAGCTAAATCATGTGTTTCACTTGGATTTGAAGCTAAGCCTTCTACTTCACGTCGATTTGACCTTAAATCATATATTTCGCTGGATTTGAATCTAACTCGTTTGTTTCGCATGCTGTTAAAGCTAAATCATGTATATAACATGTATTTGAAGCTAAACCATTTGTTTCGCATGTATTCGAAGATAACCCTTCTACTTCGCATTCATTTGAAGCTAAATAAAGTGTTTCGCATGGATTTCAATCTAACTCGTTTGTTTCGCATTGATTTTAAGCTAAATCATGTGTTTCACTTGGATTTGAAGCTAAGCCTTCTACTTCACGTCGATTTGACCTTAAATCATATTTTTGCTGGATTTGAAACTAACTCGTTTGTTTCGCATGCTGTTGAAGCTAAATCATGTATATCACAAGTATTTGAAGCTAAACGATATGATTCGCATGGATTTGAAGATAAGCCCTCTACTTCACATTGATTTGCAGCTAAATCATGTGTTTCGTATGGATTTGAAGCAAAGTCTTCTACTTCGCATTGATTTGGAGTTAAATCATGTGTTTCGCATGGATTTAAAGCTAAACCGTTGTTTCGCATGCAGTTGAAGCTAAGTCATGTATATCACAAGTGTTTGAAGTTAAACCATTTGTTTCGCATGGATTCGAAGATAATCCTTCTATTTCGCATTGATTTGAAGCTAAATCATGTGTTTCGCATGGATTTGAAGCAAAGTCTTCTACTTCGCATTGATTTGGAGTTAAATCATGTGTTTCGCATGGATTTAAAGCTAAATCGTTGTTTCGCATGCAGTTGAAGCTAAATCATGTATATGACAAGTGTTTGAAGCTAAACCATTTGATTAGCATGGATTCGAAGATCACCCCTCTCCTTCGCATTGATTTGAAGATAATCATGTGTTTCGCATGGATTTGAAGCTAACTCGTTTGTTTCGCATGCAGTTGAAGATAAGTAATGCATATCACAAGTATTTGATGCTAAACCATTTGATTCCCATGGATTTGTAGCTATGCCTTCTACTTCGCATTGATTTGGAGCTAAATCATGTGTTTCGCATGGATTTAAAGCTAACTCGTTTGTTTCGCATGCTGTTGAAGCTAAATCATGTATATCACAAGTGTTTGAAGCTAAACCATTTGATTAGCATGGATTCGAAGATCACCCCTCTCCTTCGCATTGATTTGAAGATAATCATGTGTTTCGCATGGATTTGAAGCTAACTCGTTTGTTTCGCATGCAGTTGAAGATAAGTAATGCATATCACAAGTATTTGAAGATAAACCATTTGATTCCCATGGATTTGAAGCTATGCCTTCTACTTCGCATTGATTTGAAGCTAAATCAAGTGTTTCGCATGGATTTCAATCTAACTCGTTTGTTTCGCATGCAGTTGAAGCTAAATCATGTATATCACAATTTGTTTGAAGCTAAATCATTTGTTTTGCATGGATTCGAAGATAATCCTTCTACTTCGCATTGATTTGAAGCTAAATCATGTGTTTCGCATGGATTTGAAGCTAACTAGTTTGTTTCGCATGCAGCTGAAGCTAAATCATGTATATCACAAGTGTTTGAAGCTAAACCATTTGATTAGCATGGATTCGAAGATCACCCCTCTCCTTCGCATTGATTTGAAGATAATCATGTGTTTCGCATGGATTTGAAGCTAACTCGTTTGTTTCGCATGCAGTTGAAGATAAGTAATGCATATCACAAGTATTTGAAGATAAACCATTTGATTCCCATGGATTTGAAGCTATGCCTTCTACTTCGCATTGATTTGAAGCTAAATCAAGTGTTTCGCATGGATTTCAATCTAACTCGTTTGTTTCGCATGCAGTTGAAGCTAAATCATGTATATCACAATTTGTTTGAAGCTAAATCATTTGTTTTGCATGGATTCGAAGATAATCCTTCTACTTCGCATTGATTTGAAGCTAAATCATGTGTTTCGCATGGATTTGAAGCTAACTAGTTTGTTTCGCATGCAGCTGAAGCTAAATCATGTATATCACAAGTGTTTGAAGCTAAACCATTTGTTTTGCATGGATTCGAAGATAATCGTTCTACTTCGCATTGATTTGAAGCTAAATCATGTGTTTCGCACGGATTTGAAGCTAACTAGGTTGTTTCGCATGCAGTTGAAGCTAAATCATGTATATCACAAGTATTTGAAGCAAAACCTTTGTTTCGCATGGATTCGAACATCAGCCTTCTGCTTCGCATTGATTTGGACCTAAATCATGTGTTTCGCATGGATTTGAAGCTAACTCGTTTATTTCGCATGCACTTGAAGCTGAACCATGTATATCACAAGTATTTGAAGCTAAACCGTTTGATTAGCATGGATTTGAAGCTAAGCCTTCTACTTCGCATTAAATTGAAGCTAAATCATGTGTTTCGCATGGATTTGAAGATAACACGTTTGTTTCGTATGCTGTTGAAGCTAAATCATGTATATCACAAGTGTTTGAAGCTAAACCTTTTGTTTCGCATGGATTCGAAGATAACCCTTCTACTTCGCATTGATTTGGAGTTAAATCATGTGTTTCGCATGGATTTAAAGCTAACTCGTTGTTTCGCAAGCAGTTGAAGCTAAATCATGTATATCACATTTTGTTTGAAGCTAAACCATTTGTTTTGCATGGATTCGAAGATAATCCTTCTTCTTCGCATTGATTTGAAGCTAAATCATGTGTTTCGCATGGATTTGAAGCTAACTCGTTTGTTTCGCATGCTGTTGAAGCTAAATCAAGTATATCACAAGTATTTGAAGCAAAACCATTTGATTCGCACGGATTTGAAGCTATGCCTTCTACTTCGCATTGATTTGGAGCTAAATCATGTGTTTCGCATGGATTTAAAGCTAACTCGTTTGTTTCGCATGCAGTTGAAGCTAAATCATGTATATCACATTTTGTTTCAAGCTAAACCATTTGTTTTGCATGGATTCGAAGATAATCCTTCTTCTTCGCATTGATTTGAAGCTAAATCATGTGTTTCGCATGGATTTGAAGCTAACTCGTTTGTTTCGCATGCAGTTGATGCTGAATCATGTATATCACAAGTGTTTGAAGCTAAATGATTTGTTTCGCATGGATTCGAAGATAACCCTTCTACTTCGCATTGATTTGAAGCTAAATCATGTGTTTCGCATGGATTTGAAGCAAAGCCTTCTACTTCGCATTGATTTGGAGTTAAATCATGTGATTCGCATGGATTTAAAGCTAACTCGTTGTTTCGCAAGCAGTTGAAGCTAAATCATGTATATCACAAGTGTTTGAAGCTAAACCATTTGATTAGCATGGATTCGAAGATCACCCCTCTCCTTCGCATTGATTTGAAGCTAAATCATGTGTTGCGCATGGATTTGAAGCTAACTCGTTTGTTTCGCATGCTGTTGAAGCTAAATCAAGTATATCACAAGTATTTGAAGCAAAACCATTTGATTCGCACGGATTTGAAGCTATGCCTTCTACTTCGCATTGATTTGAAGATAAATCATGTGTTTCGCTTGGATTTGAAGCTAGCTTGTTTGTTTCGCATGCAGTTGAAGCTAAATCATGTATATCACAATTTGTTTGAAGCTAAATCATTTGTTTTGCATGGACTCGAAGATAATCCTTCTACTTCGCATTGATTTGAAGCTAAATCAAGTGTTTCGCATGGATTTCAATCTAACTCGTTTGTTTCGCATGCTGTTGAAGCTAAATCATGTATATCACAAGTGTTTCAAGCTAAACCATTTGTTTTGCATGGATTCGAAGATAATCGTTCTACTTCGCATTGATTTGAAGCTAAATCATGTGTTTCGCACAGATTTGAAGCTAACTCGTCTGTTTCGCATGCAGTTGAAGCTAAATCATGTATATCACAAGTATTTGAAGCAAAACCTTTGTTTCGCATGGATTCGAACATCAGCCTTCTGCTTCGCATTGATTTGGACCTAAATCATGTGTTTCGCATGGATTTGAAGCTAACTCGTTTATTTCGCATGCACTTGAAGCTGAACCATGTATATCACAAGTATTTGAAGCTAAACCGTTTGATTAGCATGGATTTGAAGCTAAGCCTTCTACTTCGCATTAAATTGAAGCTAAATCATGTGTTTCGCATGGATTTGAAGCTAACACGTTTGTTTCGTATGCTGTTGAAGCTAAATCATGTATATCACAAGTGATTGAAGCTAAACCTTTTGTTTCGCATGGATTCGAAGATAACCCTTCTACTTCGCATTGGCTTGAAGCTAAATCAAGTGTTTCGCATGGATTTCAATCTAACTCGTTTGTTTCGCATGCTGTTGAAGCTAAATCATGTATATCACGAGTATTTGAAGCTAAACCATTTGTTTCGCATGTATTCGAAGATAACCCTTCTACTTCGCATTCATTTGAAGCTAAATCAAGTGTTTCGCAAGGATTTCAATCTAACTCGTTTGTTTCGCATGCTGTTGAAGCTAAATCATGTATATCACGAGTATTTGAAGCTAAACCATTTGTTTCGCATTGATTCAAAGATCAGTGTTCCACTTCGCATTGATTTGAAGCTAAATCATGTGTTTCACTTGGACTTGAAGCTAAGCCTTCTACTTCACTTCGCTTTGACCTTAAATCATATTTTTCGCTGGATTTGAAACTAACTCGTTTGTTTCGCATGCTGTTGAAGCTAAATCATGTATATAACAAGTATTTGAAGCTAAACCATTTGTTTCGCATGTATTCGAAGATTACCCTTCTACTTCGCATTCATTTGAAGCTAAATCAAGTGTTTCGCATGGATTTCAATCTAACTCGTTTGTTTCGCATGATGTTGAAGCTAAATCATGTATATCACGAGTATTTGAAGCTAAACCATTTGTTTCGCATTGATTCAAAGATCAGTCTTCCACTTCGCATTGATTTGAAGCTAAATCATGTGTTTCACTTGGATTTGAAGCTAAGCCTTCTACTTCACGTCGATTTGACCTTAAATCATATTTTTCACTGGATTTGATACTAACTCGTTTGTTTCGCATGCTGTTGTAGCTAAATCATGTATATAACAAGTATTTGAAGCTAAACTATTTGTTTCGCATGTATTCGAAGATAACCCTTCTACTTCGCATTCATTTGAAGCTAAATCAAGTGTTTCGCATGGATTTCAATCTAACTCGTTTGTTTCGCATGCTGTTGAAGCTAAATCATGTATATCACGAGTATTTGAAGCTAAACCATTTGTTTCGCATTGATTCAAAGATCTGACTTCCACTTCGCATTGATTTGAAGCTAAATCATGTGTTTCGCATGGATTTGAATCTAACTCGTTTGTTTCGCACGCAGTTGATGCTGAATCATGTATATCAGAAGTATTTGCAGCTAAACCATTTGTTTCGCATGGATTCGTAGATAAGCCTTCTACTTCGAATCGATTTGAAGCTAAATCATGTGTTTCGCATGGTTTTTGATGCTAACTCGTTTGTTTCGCATGCTGTTGAAGCTAAATCATGTATATCAAAAGTGTTTGAAGCTAAACCATTTGTTTCGCATGGATTCGAAGATAACCCTTCTACTTCGCATTGGTTTGAAGCTAAATCATGTGTTTCGCATGGATTTGAAGCAAAGCCTTCTACTTCGCATTGATTTGGAGTTGAATCATGTGTTTCGCATGGGTTTAAAGCTAACTCGTTGTTTCGCATGCAGTTGAAGCTAAATCATGTATAACACAAGTGTTTGAAGCTAAACCATTTGTTTCGCATTTATTCAAAGAAAACACTTCTACTTCGCATTGATTTGAAGCTAAATCATGTGTTGCGCATGGATTTGAAGCTAACTCGTTTGTTTCGCATGCAGTTGAAGCTAAATCATGTATATCACAAGAATTTGAAGCTAAACCATTTTATTCCCATGGATTTGAAGCTATGCCTTCTACTTCGCATTGATTTGAAGATAAATCATGTGTTTCGCTTGGATTTGAGGCTAGCTTGTTTGTTTCGCATGCAGTTGAAGCTAAATCATGTATATCACAATTTGTTTGAAGCTAAATCATTTGTTTTGCATGGATTCGAAGATAACCCTTCTACTTCACATTGGTTTGAAGCTAAATCATGTGTTTCGCATGGATTTGAAGCTATCTCGATTGTTTCGCATGCACTTGATTCTAAATCAATTATATCACAAGCATTTGAATATGAACCATTTGGTTAGCATTGATTCGAAGATCACCCTTCTTCTTCGCATTCATTTCAAGCTTAATAATGCGCTTCGCTTGGATTTTAAAATAACTCGTTTGTATCACATGCGGTTGAAGTTAAATCATGTATATCACAAGTATTTGAAGCTAAAACGTTTGATTGCCATGGATTTGAAGCTAAGCCTTCTACTTCGCATTAAATTGAAGCTAAATCATGTGTTTCGCATGGATTTGAAGCTAACACGTTTGTTTCGCATGCTGTTGAAGCTAAATCATGTATATCACAAGTGTTTGAAGCTAAACCATTTGTTTCGCATGGATTCGAAAATAATCCTTCTACTTCGCATTGGTTTGAAGCTAAATCATGTGTTTCGCATGGATTTGAAGCAAAGCCTTCTACTTCGCATTGATTTGGAGTTGAATCATGTGTTTCGCATGGGTTTAAAGCTACCTCGTTGTTTCGCATGCAGTTGAAGCTAAATCATGTATAACACAAGTGTTTGAAGCTAAACCATTTGTTTCGCATGGATTCAAAGATAACCCTTCTACTTTGCATTGATTTGAAGCTAAATCATGAGTTTCGCATGGATTGAAGCTAACTAGTTTGTTTCGCATGCAGCTGAAGCAAAATCATGTATATCACAAGTGTTTGAAGCTAAACCATTTGTTTCGCATGGATTCGTAGATAAGCCTTCTACTTCGCGTCGATTTGAAGCTAAATCACGTGTTTCGCATGGTTTTTGAAGCTAACTCGTTTGTTTCGCATGCTGTTGAAGCTAAATCATGTATATCACAAGTGTTTGAAGCGAAACCATTTGTTTCGCATGGATTCGAATATAATCCTTCTTCTTCGCATTGGTTTGAAGCTAAATCATGTGTTTCGCATGGATTTGAAGCTAACTCGTTTGTTTCGCATGCAGTTGAAGCTAAATCATGTATATCACAAGTGTTTGAAGCTAAATCATTTGTTTCGCATGGATTCGAAGATAACCCTTCTAATTCGCATTGATTTGAAGCTAAATCATGTATATCACAAGTGTTTGAAGATAAACCATTTGTTTCGCATTGATTCAAAGATGATTCTTCCACTTCGAATTTATTTGGAGCGAAATCATGTGTTTCGCATGGATTTAAAGCTAATTCGTTTGTTTTGCATGCAGTTGAAGCTAAATCATGTGTATAACAAGTGTTTGAAAGTAAACCATTTGTTTCGCATGGATTCAAAGATAACCCTTCTACTTCGCATTGATTTGAAGCTAAATCATGTGTTGCGCATGGATTTGAAGCTAACTCGTTTGTTTCGCATGCAGTTGAAGCTAAATCATGTATATCACAATTTGTGTGAACCTAAATCATTTGCTTTGCATGGATTCGAAGATAATCCTTTACTTCGCATTGATTTGAAGGTAAATCATTTGTTTCGCATGGATTTGAAGCTAACTCGTTCGTTTCGCATGCAGTTGAAGCTAAATCATGTATATCACAAGTGTTTGAAGCTAAACCATTTGTTTCGCATGGATTCGAAGATAACCTTTCTATTTCGAATTGATTTGAAGCTAAATCATGTGTTTCGCATGGATTTGAAGCTAACACGTTTGTTTCGCATGCTGTTGAAGCTAAATCATGTATATCACAAGTATTTGAATCTATACAATCTGTTTCGCGTGGATCGGAGATCAGCCTTCTACTTCGCATTGATTTGAAACGAAATCATATGCTTCGCTTGGATTTGAAGCTAACTCGTTTGTTTCGCATTCTGTTGAAGCTAAATCATGTATATCATGAGTATTTGAAGCTAAACCATTTGTTTCGCATTGATTCAAAGATCAGACTTCCACTTCGCATTGATTTGAAGCTAAATCATGTGTTTCGCATGGATTTGAAGCTAACTCGTTTGTTTCGCACGCAGTTGATGCTGAATCATGTATATCAGAAGTATTTGCAGCTAAAGCATTTGTTTCGCATGGATTCGTAGATAAGCCTTCTACTTCGAATCGATTTGAAGCTAAATCATGTGTTTCGCATGGTTTTTGATGCTAACTCGTTTGTTTCGCATGCTGTTGAAGCTAAATCATGTATATCACAAGTGTTTGAAGCTAAACCATTTGTTTCGCATGGATTCGAAGATAACCCTTCTACTTCGCATTGATTTGAAGCCAAATCATGTATATCACAAGTATTTGAAGCTAAACCATTTGTTTCGCATTGATTCATAGATCATTATTCCACTTCGCATTTATTTGGAGCGAAATCATGTGTTTCGCATGGATTTAAAGCTAACTCGTTCGTTTTGCATGCAGTTGAAGCCAAATCATGTATATCACAAGTGTTTGAAGCTAAATCATTTGTTTCGCATGGATTCGAATATAATCCTTCTACTTCGCATTGATTTGAAGCTAAATCATGTATATCACAAGTATTTGAAGCTAAACCATTTTATTCCCATGGATTTGAAGCTATGCCTTCTACTTCGCATTGATTTGAAGATAAATCATGTGTTTCGCTTGGATTTGAGGCTAGCTTGTTTGTTTCGCATGCAGTTGAAGCTAAATCATGTATATCACAATTTGTTTGAAGCTAAATCATTTGTTTTGCATGGATTCGAAGATAATCCTTCTACTTCGCATTGATTTGAAGCTAAATCATGTGTTTCGCATGGATTTGAAGCTAACTAGTTTGTTTCGCATGCAGCTGAAGCTAAATCATGTATATCACAAGTATTTGAAGCTAAACCATTTGTTTTGCTTGGATTCGAAGATAATCGTTCTACTTCGCATTGATTTGAAGCTAAATCATGTGTTTTGCATGGATTTGAAGCTAACTCGTCTGTTTCGCATGCAGTTGAAGCTAAATCATGTATATCACAAGTATTTGAAGCAAAACCTTTGTTTCGCATGGATTCGAACATCAGCCTTCTGCTTCGCATTGATTTGGACCTAAATCATGTGTTTCGCATGGATTTGAAGTTAACTCGTTTATTTCGCATGCACTTGAAGCTGAACCATGTATATCACAAGTATTTGAAGCTAAACCGTTTGATTGGCATGGATTTGAAGCTAAGACTTCTACTTCGCATTAAATTGAAGCTAAATCATGTGTTTCGCATGGATTTGAAGCTAACACGTTTGTTTCGCATGCTGTTGAATCTAAATCATGTATATCACAAGTGTTTGAAGCTAAACCATTTGTTTCGCATGGATTCGAAGATAACCCTTCTACGTCGCATTGGTTTGAAGCTAAATCATGTGTTTCGCATGGATTTAAAGCAAAGCCTTCTACTTCGCATTGATTTGGAGTTGAATCATGTGTTTCGCATGGGTTTAAAGCTAACTCGTTGTTTCGCATGCAGTTGAAGCTAAATCATGTATAACACAAGTGTTTGAAGCTCAACCATTTGTTTCGCATGGATTCAAAGATAACCCTTCTACTTCGCATTGATTTGAAGCTAAATCATGTGTTGCGCATGGATTTGAAGCTTACTCATTTGTTTCGCATGCAGTTGAAGCTAACTCATGTATATCACAAGTATTTGAAGCTAAACCATTTTATTCCCATGGATTTGAAGCTATGCCTTCTACTTCGCATTGATTTGATGTTAAATCATATGTTTCGCATGGATTTGAAGCTATCTCGTTTGTTTCGCATGCACTTGAATATAAATCAAGTATATCACAAGTATTTGAAGCTAAATCGTTTGATTCGCATGGAATTGAAGCTAAGCCTTCTACCTCGCATTGATTCGAAGATAAATCATGTGTTTCGCTTGGATTTGAGGCTAGCTTGTTTGTTTCGCATGCAGTTGAAGCTAAATCATGTATATCACAATTTGTTTGAAGCTAAATCATTTGTTTTGCATGGATTCGAAGATAATCCTTCTACTTCGCATTGATTTGAAGGTAAATCATGTGTTTCGCATGGATTTGAAGCTAACTAGTTTGTTTCGCATGCAGCTGAAGCAAAATCATGTATATCACAAGTGTTTGAAGCTAAACCATTTGTTTTGCATGGATTCGAAGATAATCGTTCTACTTCGCATTGATTTGAAGGTAAATCATGTGTTTCGCATGGATTTGAAACTAACTAGTTTGTTTCGCATGCAGTTGAAGTTAAATCATGTATATCACAAGTATTTGAAGCAAAACCTTTGTTTCGCATGGATTCGAACATCAGCCTTCTGCTTCGCACTGATTCGGACCTAAGTCATGTGTTTCGCATGGATTTGAAGCTAACTCGTTTATTTCGCATGCACTTGAAGCTGAACCATGTATATCACAAGTATTTGAAGCTAAACCGTTTGATTGGCATGGATTTGAAGCTAAGCCTTCTACTTCGCATCAAATTGAAGCTAAATCATGTGTTTCGCATGGATTTGAAGCTAAAACGTTTGTTTCGCATGCTGTTGAAGCTAAATCATGTATATCACAAGTATTTGAATCTATACAATCTGTTTCGCGTGGATCGGAGATCAGCCTTCTACTTCGCATTGATTTGAAACGAAATCATATGCTTCGCTTGGATTTGAAGCTAACTCGTTTGTTTCGCATGCAGTTGAAGCTAAATCTCGTATATCACAAGAATTTGAAGCTAAACCATTTTATTCCCATGGATTTGAAGCTATGCCTTCTACTTCGCATTGATTTGACGATAAATCATGTGTTTCGCTTGGATTTGAGGCTAGCTTGTTTGTTTCGCATGCAGTTGAAGCTAAATCATGTATATCACAATTTGTTTGAAGCTAAATCATTTGTTTTGCATGGATTCGAAGATAACCCTTCTACTTCACATTGGTTTGAAGCTAAATCATGTGTTTCGCATGGATTTGAAGCTAACTCGGTAATTTCTCATGCACTTGAAGCTGAACCATGTATATCACAAGTATTTGAAGCTAAACCGTTTGATTGGCATGGATTTGAAGCTAAGCCTTCTACTTCGCATTAAATTGAAGCTAAATCATGTGTTTCGCATGGATTTGAAGCTAACACGTTTGTTTCGCATGCTGTTGAAGCTAAATCATGTATATCACAAGTGTTTCGCATGGATTCGAAGATAATCCTTCTACTTCGCATTGGTTTGAAGCTAAATCATGTGTTTCGCATGGATTTGAAGCAAAGCCTTCTACTTCGCATTGATTTGGAGTTGAATCATGTGTTTCGCATGGGTTTAAAGCTACCTCGTTGTTTCGCATGCAGTTGAAGCTAAATGATGTATAACACAAGTGTTTGAAGCTAAACCATTTGTTTCGCATGGATTCAAAGATAACCCTTCTACTTTGCATTGATTTGAAGCTAAATCATGAATTTCGCATGGATTGAAGCAAACTAGTTTGTTTCGCATGCAGCTGAAGCAAAATCATGTATATCACAAGTGTTTGAAGCTTAACCATTTGTTTCGCATGGATTCGTAGATAAGCCTTCTACTTCGCGTCGATTTGAAGCTAAATCATGTGTTTCGCATGGTTTTTGAAGCTAACTCGTTTGTTTCGCATGCTGTTGAAGCTAAATCATGTATATCACAAGTGTTTGAAGCGAAACCATTTGTTTCGCATGGATTCGAATATAATCCTTCTTCTTCGCATTGGTTTGAAGCTAAATCATGTGTTTCGCATGGATTTGAAGCTAACTCGTTTGTTTCGCATGCAGTTGAAGCTAAATCATGTATATCACAAGTGTTTGAAGCTAAATCATTTGTTTCGCATGGATTCAAAGATAACCCTTCTAATTCGCATTGATTTGAAGCTAAATCATGTATATCACAAGTGTTTGAAGCTAAACCATTTGTTTCGCATTGATTCAAAGATGATTCTTCCACTTCGCATTTATTTGGAGCGAAATCATGTGTTTCGCATGGATTTAAAGCTAACTCGTTTGTTTTGCATGCAGTTGAAGCTAAATCATGTGTATAACAAGTGTTTGAAAGTAAACCATTTGTTTCGCATGGATTCAAAGATAACCCTTCTACTTTGCATTGATTTGAAGCTAAATCATGTGTTGCGCATGGATTTGAAGCTAACTCGTTCGTTTCGCATGCAGTTGAAGCTAAATCATGTATATCACAAGTGTTTGAAGCTAAACCATTTGTTTCGCATGGATTCGAAGATAACCTTTCTATTTCGAATTGATTTGAAGCTAAATCATGTGTTTCGCATGGATTTGAAGCTAACACGTTTGTTTCGCATGCTGTTGAAGCTAAATCATGTATATCACAAGTATTTGAATCTATACAATCTGTTTCGCGTGGATCGGAGATCAGCCTTCTACTTCGCATTGATTTGAAACGAAATCATATGCTTCGCTTGGATTTGGAGCTAACTCGTTTGTTTCGCATGCTGTTGAAGCTAAATCATGTATATCACGAGTATTTGAAGCTAAACCATTTGTTTCGCATTGATTCAAAGATCAGACTTCCACTTCGCTTTGATTTGAAGCTAAATCATGTGTTTCGCATGGATTTGAAGCTAACTCGTTTGTTTCGCACGCAGTTGATGCTGAATCATGTATATCAGAAGTATTTGCAGCTAAAGCATTTGTTTCGCATGGATTCGTAGATAAGCCTTCTACTTCGAATCCATTTGAAGCTAAATCATGTGTTTCGCATGGTTTTTGATGCTAACACGTTTGTTTCGCATGCTGTTGAATCTAAATCATGTATATCACAAGTATTTGAAGCTAAACCATTTGTTTCGCATTGATTCAAAGATCATTCTTCCACTTCGCATTTATTTGGAGCGAAATCATGTGTTTCGCATGGATTTAAAGCTAACTCGTTCGTTTTGCATGCAGTTGAAGCCAAATCATGTATATCACAAGTGTTTGAAGCTAAATCATTTGTTTCGCATGGATTCGAATATAACCCTTCTACTTCGCATTGATTTGAAGCTAAATCATGTATATCACAAGTATTTGAAGCTAAACCATTTTATTCCCATGGATTTGAAGCTATGCCTTCTACTTCGCATTGATTTGAAGATAAATCATGTGTTTCGCTTGGATTTGAGGCTAGCTTGTTTGTTTCGCATGCAGTTGAAGCTAAATCATGTATATCACAATTTGTTTGAAGCTAAATCATTTGTTTTGCATGGATTCGAATATAATCCTTCTACTTCGCATTGATTTGAAGCTAAATCATGTGTTTCGCATGGATTTGAAGCTAACTAGTTTGTTTCGCATGCAGCTGAAGCTAAATCATGTATATCACAAGTATTTGAAGCTAAACCATTTGTTTTGCATGGATTCGAAGATAATCGTTCTACTTCGCATTGATTTGAAGGTAAATCATGTGTTTCGCATGGATTTGAAGCTAACTCGTCTGTTTCGCATGCAGTTGAAGCTAAATCATGTATATCACAAGTATTTGAAGCAAAACCTTTGTTTCGCATGGATTCGAACATCAGCCTTCTGCTTCGCACTGATTCGGACCTAAGTCATGTGTTTCGCATGGATTTGAAGCTAACTCGTTTATTTCGCATCCACTTGAAGCTGAACCATGTATATCACAAGTATTTGAAGCTAAACCGTTTGATTGGCATGGATTTGAAGCTAAGCCTTCTACTTCGCTTCAAATTGAAGCTAAATCATGTGTTTCGCATGGATTTGAAGCTAACACGTTTGTTTCGCATGCTGTTGAAGCTAAATCATGTATATCACAAGTATTTGAATCTATACAATCTGTTTCGCGTGGATCGGAGATCAGCCTTCTACTTCGCATTGATTTGAAACGAAATCATATGCTTCGCTTGGATTTGAAGCTAACTCGTTTGTTTCGCATGCTGTTGATGCTAAATCATGTATATCACAAGTATTTGAAGCTAAACCATTTGATTCCCATGGATTTGATGCTATGCCTTCTACTTCGCATTGATTTGGAGCTAAATCATGTGTTTCGCATGGATTTGAAGCTAACTCCTTTGTTTCGCTTGCTGTTGAAGCTAAATCATGTATATCACAAGTATTTGAATATGAACCATTTGATTAGCATGGATTCGAAGATCACCCCTCTTCTTCGCACTGATTTGAAGCTAAATCATGTGTTTCGCATGGATTTGAAGCTAACTCGTTTGTTTCGCATGCAGTTGAAGCTAAATCATGTATATCACAAGTGTTTGAAGCTAAATCATTTGTTTCGCTTGGATTCGAAGATAACCCTTTTACTTCGCATTGATTTGAATCTAAATCATGTGTTTCGCATGGATTTGAAGCTAACTCGTTTGTTTCGCATGCAGTTGAAGCTAAATCATGTATATCACAAGTGTTTGAAGCTAAATCATTTGTTTCGCATGGATTCGAAGATAACCCTTCTACTTCGCATTGATTTGAAGCTAAATCATGTATATCACAAGTATTTGAAGCTAAACCATTTGTTTCGCATTGATTCAAAGATGATTCTTCCACTTCGCATTTATTTGGAGCGAAATCATGTGTTTCGCATGGATTTAAAGCTAACTCGTATGTTTTGCATGCAGTTGAAGCTAAATCATGTGTATCACAAGTGTTTGAAACTAAACCCTTTGTTTCGCATGGATTCAAAGATAATCCTTCTACTTCGCATTGATTTGAATCTAAATCATGTATATCACAAGTATTTGAAGCTAAACCATTTGTTTCGCATTGATTCAAAGATCATTCTTCCACTTCGCATTTATTTGGAGCGAAATCATGTGTTTCGCATGGATTTAAAGCTAACTCGTTCGTTTTGCATGCAGTTGAAGCCAAATCATGTATATCACAAGTGTTTGAAGCTAAATCATTGTTTCGCATGGATTCGAATATAACCCTTCTACTTCGCATTGATTTGAAGCTAAATCATGTATATCACAAGTATTTGAAGCTAAACCATTTTATTCCCATGGATTTGAAGCTATGCCTTCTACTTCGCATTGATTTGAAGATAAATCATGTGTTTCGCTTGGATTTGAGGCTAGCTTGTTTGTTTCGCATGCAGTTGAAGCTAAATCATGTATATCACAATTTGTTTGAAGCTAAATCATTTGTTTTGCATGGATTCGAAGATAATCCTTCTACTTCGCATTGATTTGAAGCTAAATCATGTGTTTCGCATGGATTTGAAGCTAACTAGTTTGTTTCGCATGCAGCTGAAGCTAAATCATGTATATCACAAGTATTTGAAGCTAAACCATTTGTTTTGCATGGATTCGAAGATAATCGTTCTACTTCGCATTGATTTGAAGGTAAATCATGTGTTTCGCATGGATTTGAAGCTAACTCGTCTGTTTCGCATGCAGTTGAAGCTAAATCATGTATATCACAAGTATTTGAAGCAAAACCTTTGTTTCGCATGGATTCGAACATCAGCCTTCTGCTTCGCACTGATTCGGACCTAAGTCATGTGTTTCGCATGGATTTGAAGCTAACTCGTTTATTTCGCATCCACTTGAAGCTGAACCATGTATATCACAAGTATTTGAAGCTAAACCGTTTGATTGGCATGGATTTGAAGCTAAGCCTTCTACTTCGCTTCAAATTGAAGCTAAATCATGTGTTTCGCATGGATTTGAAGCTAACACGTTTGTTTCGCATGCTGTTGAAGCTAAATCATGTATATCACAAGTATTTGAATCTATACAATCTGTTTCGCGTGGATCGGAGATCAGCCTTCTACTTCGCATTGATTTGAAACGAAATCATATGCTTCGCTTGGATTTGAAGCTAACTCGTTTGTTTCGCATGCTGTTGATGCTAAATCATGTATATCACAAGTATTTGAAGCTAAACCATTTGATTCCCATGGATTTGATGCTATGCCTTCTACTTCGCATTGATTTGGAGCTAAATCATGTGTTTCGCATGGATTTGAAGCTAACTCCTTTGTTTCGCTTGCTGTTGAAGCTAAATCATGTATATCACAAGTATTTGAATATGAACCATTTGATTAGCATGGATTCGAAGATCACCCCTCTTCTTCGCACTGATTTGAAGCTAAATCATGTGTTTCGCATGGATTTGAAGCTAACTCGTTTGTTTCGCATGCAGTTGAAGCTAAATCATGTATATCACAAGTGTTTGAAGCTAAATCATTTGTTTCGCTTGGATTCGAAGATAACCCTTTTACTTCGCATTGATTTGAATCTAAATCATGTGTTTCGCATGGATTTGAAGCAAAGCCTTCTACTTCGCAATGATTTGGAGTTAAATCATGTGTTTCGCATGGATTTAAAGCTAACTCGTTGTTTCGCAACCAGTTGAAGCTAAATCATGTATATCACAAGTGTTTGAAGCTAAACCGTTTGATTAGCATGGATTCGAAGATCACCCCTCTTCTTCGCATTGATTTGAAGATAATCATGTGTTTCGCATGTATTTGAAGCTAACTCGTTTGTTTCGCATGCAGTTGAAGATAAGTAATGCATATCACAAGTATTTGAAGATAAACCATTTGATTCCCATGGATTTGAAGCTATGCATTCTTCTTCGCATTGATTTGAAACTAAATCATGTATTTCGCATGGATTTGAAGCTAACTCGATTGTTTCGCATGCTGTTGAAGCTAAATCATGTATATCACAAGTGTTTCAAGCTAAATCATTTGTTTCGCATGAATTCGAAGATAACCCTTCTACTTCGCATTGATTTTAAGCTAAATCATGTTTTTCGCATGGATTTGAAGCAAAGCCTTCTACTTCGCATTGATTTGGAGTTAAATCATGTGTTTCGCGTGGATTTAAAGCTAAATCGTTGTTTCGCATGCAGTTGAAGCTAAATCATGTATATCACAAGTGTTTGAAGCTAAACCATTTGCTTCGCATGGATTCGTAGATAAGCATTCTACTTCGCGTCGATTTGAACCTAAATCATGTGTTTCGCATGGTTTTTGAAGCTAACTCGTTTGTTTCGCATGCTGTTGAAGCTAAATCATGTCTATCACAAGTGTTTGAAGCTAAACCATTTGTTTCGCATGGATTCGAAGATAATCCTTCTTCTTCGCATTGGTTTGAAGCTAAATCATGTGTTTCGCATGGATTTGAAGCTAACTCGTTTGTTTCGCATGCAGTTGAAGCTAAATCATGTATATCACAAGTGTTTGAAGCTAAATCATTTGTTTCGCATGGATTCGAAGATAACCCTTCTACTTCGCATTGATTTGAAGCTAAATCATGTATATCACAAGTATTTGAAGCTAAACCATTTGTTTCGCATTGATTCAAAGATGATTCTTCCACTTCGCATTTATTTGGAGCGAAATCATGTGTTTCGCATGGATTTAAAGCTAACTCGTATGTTTTGCATGCAGTTGAAGCTAAATCATGTGTATCACAAGTGTTTGAAGCTAAACCCTTTGTTTCGCATGGATTCAAAGATAATCCTTCTACTTCGCATTGATTTGAATCTAAATCATGTATATCACAAGTATTTGAAGCTAAACCATTTGTTTCGCATTGATTCAAAGATCATTCTTCCACTTCGCATTTATTTGGAGCGAAATCATGTGTTTCGCATGGATTTAAAGCTAACTCGTTCGTTTTGCATGCAGTTGAAGCTAAATCATGTATATCACAAGTGTTTGAAGCTAAATCATTTGTTTCGCATGGATTCGAATATAACCCTTCTACTTAGCATTGATTTGAAGCTAAATCATGTATATCACAAGTATTTGAAGCTAAACCATTTTATTCCCATGGATTTGAAGCTATGCCTTCTACTTCGCATTGATTTGAAGATAAATCATGTGTTTCGCTTGGATTTGAGGCTAGCTTGTTTGTTTCGCATGCATTTGAAGCTGAACCATGTATATCACAAGTATTTGAAGCTAAGCCGTTTGATTGGCATGGATTTGAAGCTAAGCCTTCTACTTCGCATTAAATTGAAGCTAAATCATGTGTTTCGCATGGATTTGAAGCTAACACGTTTGTTTCGCATGCTGTTGAAGCTAAATCATGTATATCACAAGTGTTTGAAGCTAAACCATTTGTTTCGCATGGATTCGAAGATAATCCTTCTTCTTAGCATTGGTTTGAAGCTAAATCATGTGTTTCGCATGGATTTGAAGCTAACTCGTTTGTTTCGCATGCAGTTGAAGCTAAATCATGTATATCACAAGTGTTTGAAGCTAAATCATTTGTTTCGCATGGATTCGAAGATAACCCTTCTACTTCGCATTGATTTGAAGCTAAATCATGTATATCACAAGTATTTGAAGCTAAACCATTTGTTTCGCATTGATTCAAAGATGATTCTTCCACTTCGCATTTATTTGGAGCGAAATCATGTGTTTCGCATGGATTTAAAGCTAACTCGTATGTTTTGCATGCAGTTGAAGCTAAATCATGTGTATCACAAGTGTTTGAAACTAAACCCTTTGTTTCGCATGGATTCAAAGATAATCCTTCTACTTCGCATTGATTTGAATCTAAATCATGTATATCACAAGTATTTGAAGCAAAACCTTTGTTTCGCATGGATTCGAACATCAGCCTTCTGCTTCGCATTGATTTGGACCTAAATCATGTGTTTCGCATGGATTTGAAGCTAACTCGTTTATTTCGCATGCATTTGAAGCTGAACCATGTATATCACAAGTATTTGAAGCTAAACCGTTTGATTGGCATGGATTTGAAGCTAAGCCTTCTACTTCGCATTAAATTGAAGCTAAATCATGTGTTTCGCATGGATTTGAAGCTAACAAGTTTGTTTCGCATGCTGCTGAAGCTAAATCATGTATATCACAAGTGTTTGAAGCTAAACCATTTGTTTCGCATGGATTCGAAGATAACCCTTCTACTTCGCATTGGTTTGAAGCTAAATCATGTGTTTCGCATGGATTTAAAGCAAAGCCTTCTACTTCGCATTGATTTGGAGTTGAATCATGTGTTTCGCATGGGTTTAAAGCTAACTCGTTGTTTCGCATGCAGTTGAAGCTAAATCATGTATAACACAAGTGTTTGAAGCTAAACCATTTGTTTCGCATGGATTCAAAGATAACCCTTCTACTTCGCATTGATTTGAAGCTAAATCATGTGTTGCGCATGGATTTGAAGCTAACTCGTTTGTTTCGCATGCAGTTGAAGCTAAATCATGTATATCACAAGTATTTGAAGCTAAATCGTTTGATTCGCATGGAATTGAAGCTAAGCCTTCTACCTCGCATTGATTCGAAGATAAATCATGTGTTTCGCTTGGATTTGAGGCTAGCTTGTTTGTTTCGCATGCAGTTGAAGATAAATAATGTATATCACAATTTGTTTGAAGCTAAATCATTTGTTTTGCATGGATTCGAAGATAATCGTTCTACTTCGCATTGATTTGAAGGTAAATCATGTGTTTCGCATGGATTTGAAACTAACTAGTTTGTTTCGCATGCAGTTGAAGTTAAATCATGTATATCACAAGTATTTGAAGCAAAACCTTTGTTTCGCATGGATTCGAACATCAGCCTTCTGCTTCGCACTGATTCGGACCTAAGTCATGTGTTTCGCATGGATTTGAAGCTAACTCGGTAATTTCTCATGCATTTGAAGCTGAACCATGTATATCACAAGTATTTGAAGCTAAACCGTTTGATTGGCATGGATTTGAGGCTAAGCCTTCTACTTCGCATCAAATTGAAGCTAAATCATGTGTTTCGCATGGATTTGAAGCTAACACGTTTGTTTCGCATGCTGTTGAAGCTAAATCATGTATATCACAAGTATTTGAATCTATACAATCTGTTTCGCGTGGATCGGAGATCAGCCTTCTACTTCGCATTGATTTGAAACGAAATCATATGCTTCGCTTGGATTTGGAGCTAACTCCTTTGTTTCGCTTGCTGTTGAAGCTAAATCATGTATATCACAAGTATTTGAATATGAACCATTTGATTAGCATGGATTCGAAGATCACCCCTCTTCTTCGCACTGATTTGAAGCTAAATCGTGTGTTTCGCATGGATTTGAAGCTAACTCCTTTGTTTCGCTTGCTGTTGAAGCTAAATCATGTATATCACAAGTATTTGAATATGAACCATTTGATTAGCATGGATTCGAAGATCACCCCTCTTCTTCGCACTGATTTGAAGCTAAATCATGTGTTTCGCATGGATTTGAAGCTAACTCGTTTGTTTCGCATGCAGTTGAAGCTAAATCATGTATATCACAAGTGTTTGAAGCTAAATCATTTGTTTCACATGGATTCGAAGATAACCCTTTTACTTCGCATTGATTTGAATCTAAATCATGTGTTTCGCATGGATTTGAAGCAAAGCCTTCTACTTCGCAATGATTTGGAGTTAAATCATGTGTTTCGCATGGATTTAAAGCTAACTCGTTGTTTCGCAACCAGTTGAAGCTAAATCATGTATATCACAAGTGTTTGAAGCTAAACCGTTTGATTAGCATGGATTCGAAGATCACCCCTCTTCTTCGCATTGATTTGAAGATAATCATGTGTTTCGCATGTATTTGAAGCTAACTCGTTTGTTTCGCATGCAGTTGAAGATAAGTAATGCATATCACAAGTATTTGAAGATAAACCATTTGATTCCCATGGATTTGAAGCTATGCATTCTTCTTCGCATTGATTTGAAACTAAATCATGTATTTCGCATGGATTTGAAGCTAACTCGATTGTTTCGCATGCTGTTGAAGCTAAATCATGTATATCACAAGTGTTTCAAGCTAAATCACTTGTTTCGCATGAATTCGAAGATAACCCTTCTACTTCGCATTGATTTTAAGCTAAATCATGTTTTTCGCATGGATTTGAAGCAAAGCCTTCTACTTCGCATTGATTTGGAGTTAAATCATGTGTTTCGCGTGGATTTAAAGCTAAATCGTTGTTTCGCATGCAGTTGAAGCTAAATCATGTATATCACAAGTGTTTGAAGCTAAACCATTTGTTTCGCATGGATTCGTAGATAGGCCTTCTACTTCGCGTCGATTTGAAGCTAAATCATGTGTTTCGCATGGTTTTTGAAGCTAACTCGTTTGTTTCGCATGCTGTTGAAGCTAAATCATGTCTATCACAAGTGTTTGAAGCTAAACCATTTGTTTCGCATGGATTCGAAGATAACCCTTCTACTTCGCATTGGTTTGAAGCTAAATCATTTGTTTCGCATGGATTTGAAGCTAACTCGTTTGTTTCGCATGCTGTTGAATCTAAATCATGTATATCACAAGTATTTGAAGCTAAACCATTTGATTCCCATGGATTTGTAGCTATGCCTTCTACTTCGCATTGATTTGGAGCTAAATCATGTGTTTCGCATGGATTTACAGCTAACTCGTTTGTTTCGCATGCTGTTGAAGCTAAATCATGTATATCACAAGTATTTGAATATGAACCATTTGATTAGCATGGATTCGAAGATCACCACTCTTCTTCGCATTGATTTGAAGATAATCATGTGTTTCGCAAGGATTTGAAGCTAACTCGTTTGTTTTGCATGCAGTTGAAGCTAAATCATGTATATCACAAGTATTTGAAGCTAAACCATTTGTTTCGCATGGATTCGAACATCAGCCTTCTGCTTCGCATTGATTTGATGTTAAATCATATGTTTCGCATGGATTTGAAGCTAACTCGTTTGTTTCGCATGCTGTTGAAGCGAAATCAAGTATATCACAAGTATTTGAAGCAAAACCATTTGATTCGCACGGATTTGATGATAACCCATCTAGTTCGCATTGATTTGAATTTAAATCATGTGCTTCGCGTGGATTTGAAGCTAACTCGTTTGTTTCGCATGCAGTTGAAGATAAGTCATGCATACCACAAGTATTTGAAGATAAACCATTTTATTCACATGGATTTGTAGCTATGCCTTCTACTTCGCATTGATTTGGAGCTAAATCATGTGTTTCGCATGGATTTACAGCTAACTCGTTTGTTTCGCATGCTGTTGAAGCTAAATCATGTATATCACAAGTATTTGAATATGAACCATTTGATTAGCATGGATTCGATGATCACCACTCTTCTTCGCATTGATTTGAAGATAATCATGTGTTTCGCAAGGATTTGAAGCTAACTCGTTTGTTTCGCATGCAGTTGAAGCTAAATCATGTATATCACAAGTGTTTCAAGCTAAATCATTTGTTTCGCATGGATTCGAAGATAATCCTTCTTCTTCGCATTGGTTTGAAGCTAAATCATGTGTTTCGCATGGATTTGAAGCTAACTCGTTTGTTTCGCATGCAGTTGAAGCTAAATCATGTATATCACAAGTGTTTGAAGCTAAATCATTTGTTTCGCGTGGATTCGAAGATAACCCTTCTACTTCGCATTGATTTGAAGCTAAATCATGTATATCACAAGTATTTGAAGCTAAACAATTTGTTTCGCATTGATTCAAAGATGATTCTTCCACTTCGCATTTATTTGGAGCGAAATCATGTGTTTCGCATGGATTTAAAGCTAACTCGTTGTTTCGCATGCAGTTGAAGCTAAATCATGTATAACACAAGTGTTTGAAGCTAAACCATTTGTTTCGCATGGATTCAAAGATAACCCTTCTACTTCGCATTGATTTGAAGCTAAATCATGTGTTGCGCATGGATTTGAAGCTAACTCGTTTGTTTCGCATGCTGTTGATGCTAAATCATGTATATCACAAGTATTTGAATCTATACAATCTGTTTCGCGTGGATCGGAGATCAGCCTTCTACTTCGCATTGATTTGAAACGAAATCATATGCTTCTCTTGGATTTGAAGCTAACTCGTTTGTTTCGCATGCTGTTGATGCTAAATCATGTATATCACAAGTATTTGAAGCTAAACCATTTGATTCCCATGGATTTGAAGCTATGCCTTCTACTTCGCATTGATTTGGAGCTAAATCATGTGTTTCGCATGGATTTGAAGCTAACTCCTTTGTTTCGCTTGCTGTTGAAGCTAAATCATGTATATCACAAGTATTTGAATATGAACCATTTGATTAGCATGGATTCGAAGATCACCCCTCTTCTTCGCATTGATTTGAAGCTAAATCATGTGTTTCGCATGGATTTGAAGCTAACTCGTTTGTTTCGCATGCAGTTGATGCTGAATCATGTATATCACAAGTATTTGCAGCTAAACCATTTGTTTTGCATGGATTCGTAGATAAGCCTTCTACTTCGCGTCAATTTGAAGCTAAATCATGTGTTTCGCATGGTTTTTGCAGCTAACTCGTTTGTTTCGCATGCTGTTGAAGCTGAATCATGTATATCACAATTGTTTGAACCTAAACCATTTGTTTCGCATGGATTCAAAGATAACCCTTCTACTTCGCATTGATTTGAAGCTAAATCATGTGTTGCGCATGGATTTGAAGCTAACTCGTTTGTTTCGCATGCAGTTGAAGCTAAATCATGTATATCACAAATATTTGAAGCTAAACCATTTTATTCCCATGGATTTGAAGCTATGCCTTCTACTTCGCATTGATTTGATGTTAAATCATATGTTTCGCATGGATTTGAAGCTAACTCGTTTGTTTCGCATGCAGTTGAAGATAAGTCATGCATACCACAAGTATTTGAAGATAAACCATTTTATTCCCATGGATTTGAAGCTATGCCTTCTACTTCGCATTGATTTGGAGCTAAATCATGTGTTTCGCATGGATTTAAAGCTAACTCGTTGTTTCGCATGCAGTTGAAGCTAAATCATGTATAACAAAAGTGTTTGAAGCTAAACCATTTGTTTCGCATGGATTCAAAGATAACCCTTCTACTTCGCATTGATTTGAAGCTAAATCATGTGTTGCGCATGGATTTGAAGCTAACTCGTTTGTTTCGCATGCAGTTGCAGCTAAATCATGTATATCACAAGTGTTTGAAGCTAAATCATTTGTTTCGCATGGATTCGAAGATAACCCTTCTACTTCGCATTGATTTGAAGCTAAATCATGTGTTTCGCATGGATTTGAAGCAAAGCCTTGTACTTCGCATTGATTTGGAGTTAAATCATGTGTTTCGCAAGGATTTAAAGCTAACTCGTTGTTTCGCAAGCAGCTGAAGCTAAATCATGTATATCACAAGTGTTTGAAGCTAAACCATTTGATTAGCATGGATTCGAAGATCACCCCTCTCCTTCGCATTGATTTGAAGATAATCATGTGTTTCGCATGGATTTGAAGCTAACTCGTTTGTTTTGCATGCAGTTGAAGATAAGTAATGCATATCACAAGTATTTGAAGATAAACCATTTGATTCCCATGGATTTGAAGCTATGCCTTCTACTTCGCATTGATTTGGAGCTAAATCACGTGTTTCGCATGGATTTAAAGCTAAATCGTTGTTTCGCATGCAGTTGAAGCTAAGTCATGTATATCAGAAGTGTTTGAAGCTAAACCATTTGTTTCGCATGGATTCGAACATCAGCCTTCTGCTTCGCATTGATGTGATGTTAAATCATATGCTTCGCATGGATTTGAAGATAACTCGTTTGTTTCGCATGCTGTTGAAGCTAAATCAAGTATATCACAAGTATTTGAAGCAAAACCATTTGATTCGAACGGATTTGATGATAACCCTTCTAGTTCGCATTGATTTGAATTTAAATCATGTGTTTCGCATGGATTTAAAGCTAACTCGTTGTTTCGCATGCAGTTGAAGCTAAATCATGTATAACACAAGTGTTTGAAGCTAAACCATTTGTTTCGCATGGATTCAAAGATAACCCTTCTACTTCGCATTGATTTGAAGCTAAATCATGTGTTGCGCATGGATTTGAAGCTAACTCGTTTGTTTCGCATGCAGTTGAAGCTAAATCATGTATATCACAAGTGTTTGAAGCTAAATCATTTGTTTCGCTTGGATTCGAAGATAACCCTTCTACTTCGCATTGATTTGAAGCTAAATCATGTGTTTCGCATGGATTTGAAGCTAACTCGTTTGTTTCGCATGCAGTTGATGCTGAATCATGTATATCACAAGTATTTGCAGCTAAACCATTTGTTTCGCATCGATTCGTAGATAAGCCTTCTACTTCGCATCGATTTGAAGCTAAATCATGTTTTTCGCATGGATTTGAAGCTAAGCCTTCTACTTCGCATTGATTTGAAGATAATCATGTGTTTCGCAAGGATTTGAAGCTAACTCGTTTGTTTCGCATGCAGTTGATGCTAAATCATGTGTATCACAAGTATTTGAAGCTAAACCATTTGTTTCGCATGGATTCGAACATCAGCCTTCTGCTTCGCATTGATTTGATGTTAAATCATATGTTTCGCATGGATTTGAAGCTAACTCGTTTGTTTCGCATGCAGTTGAAGATAAGTCATGCATACCACAAGTATTTGAAGATAAACCATTTTATTCCCATGGATTTGAAGCTATGCCTTCTACTTCGCATTGATTTGAAGCTAAATCATGTCTATCGCAAGGATTTGAAGCTAACTCGTGTGTTTCGTATACTATTGATGCTAAATCATGTATAACACAAATATTTGAGGCTAAACCATTTGTTTCGCATGGATTCGAAGATCAGGCTTCTACTTCGCTTTTACTTGAAGCTAAATCATGTGTTTCGCTTGGATTTGAAGCTAATTCGTTCGTTTCGCATGCAGTTGAATCTAAATCATGTATATCACAAGTATTCGACGCTAAACCAATTGTTTCGCATGGATTTGAAGATTAGCCTTCCTCTACGCATTTATTTGAAGCTAAATCATGTGATTCGCAAGGATTAGAAGCTAAGCCTTCAACTTCGCATTGATTTGAATCTAAATAATATGTTTCGCTTGGATTTGAAGCTAAGTCTTCTACTTCGCATTGATTTGAAGCTAAATCATGTGTTTCGCATGGATTTGAAGCTAGCTGGTTTGTTTCGCGTGCAGTTGAAGCTAAATCATGTATATCACAAGTATTTAAAGCTAAACCATTTGTTTGGCATGAATATAAATCTAAACCATGTGTTTCGCATGAATTTGTTGTTAAATCATGTGTTTCGCTTGGCTATGAAGCTAACTCGTTTGTTTCGCCTGCAGTTGAAGCTAAATCATGTATATCACAAGTATTTGAAGCTAAACCATTTGTTTCGCATGGATTCGAAGATCAGCCTTCTGCTTCGCATTGATTTGATGTTAAATCATATGTTTCGCATGGATTTGAAGCAATCTCGTTTGTTTCGCATGCACTTGAATATAAATCAAGTATATCACAAGTATTTGAGGCTAAACCGTTTGATTCGCAAGGATTTGAAGCTAAGCCTTCTACTTCGCATTAATTTGAAGATAACTCGTTTGTTTCGCATGCAGTTGAAGCTAAATCATGTATATCACAAGTACTTGAAGCAAAACCATTTGTTTCGCAAGGATTCGAAGATAACCCTTCTACTTCGCATTGATTTGAAGACAAATCATGTGTTTCGCTAGGATTTTAAGCTAACTCGTTTGTTTCACATGCAGTTGAAGCTAAATCATGTATATCACAAGTGTTTGAAGCTAAACCATTTGTTTTGCATGGATTCGAAGATAACCCTTCTACTTCGCATTGATTTGAAGCTAAACCATGTGTTTCGCATGGATTTGTACCTAACTCGTTTGTTTCGCATGCATTTGAAGCTAAATCATGTATATCACAAGTATTTGAATCTAAATGATTTGTTTCGCATGGTTTCGAAGATTAGCCTTCTACTTCGCATTGATTTGAAGCTAAATCACGTGATTCCTTTGGAATTGAAGTATTCTCGTATGTTTCGCATGCTGTTGAAGCTAAATCATGTATATCACAAGTATTTGAACCTAAACCATTCGTTTCGCATGAATTTGAAGCTCAGCCTTCTACTTCGTATTGAATTGAAGCTAAATCACGTGTTTCGCTAGGATTTGAAGCTAATTCGCTCGTTTCGCACGCAGTTGAATCTGAATCAGGTATATCACAACTATTTGAAACTAAACCATTTGATTCGCATGGATTTGAAGCTGAGCCTTCCTCTTCGCATTTATTTGAAGCTAAATCATGTGTTTCGCATGGATTTGAAGCTAACTCGTTTGTTTCGCCTGCATTTGAAGCTAAATCCTGTATATCACAAGTATTTGAAGCTAAATGATTTGTTTGGCATTGATTCGAAGATACGCCTTATACTACACACTGATTTGAAGCTAAATCATGTGTTTCGCATGGATTTGAACCTAAATCGTTTGTTTCGCATGCAGTTGAAGCTAAATCATGTGTATCACAAGTATTTGAACCTAAACAATTTGATTCGCATGGATTTGAAGCTAAGCCTTCTACTTCGCATTGATTAGAAGCTAAGTCATGTGTTTCGCTTGGATTTGAAGCTAACTCGTTCGTTTCGCATGCATTTGAATCTAAATCATGTATATCACAAGTATTTGAAGCTAAACGATTTGTTTCGCATGGATTTGAAACTCAGCATTCTACTTCGCATTGATTTGAAGCTAAATCATGTGTTTCGCATGGATTTGAAGCTTACGCGTGTGTTTCGCATGCAGTTGATGCTAAATCATGTATATCACAAGTATTTGAAGCAGAAACATTTGTTTCGCATGGGTTCGAAGATAAGCCTTCTACTTCGCATTGATTTGAAGCTAAATCATGTCTATCGCAAGGATTTGAAGCTAACTCGTGTGTTTCGCATACTATTGAAGCTAAATCATGTATAACACAAATATTTGAGGCTAAACCATTTGTTTCGCATGGATTCGAAGATCAGGCTTCTACTTCGCTTTTACTTGAAGCTAAATTATGTGTTTCGCATGGATTTGAAGCTAAGTCGTTTGTTTCGTATGCAATTGAGGCTAAATCATGCATATCACAAGTATTTGAAGCTAAATCATGTGTTTCGCATGGATTTGAAGCTAACTCGTTTGTTTCGCCTGCATTTGAAGCTAAATCCTGTATATCACAAGTATTTGAAGCTAAATGATTTGTTTGGCATTGATTCGAAGATACGCCTTATACTACACACTGATTTGAAGCTAAATCATGTGTTTCGCATGGATTTGAACCTAAATCGTTTGTTTCGCATGCAGTTGAAGCTAAATCATGTGTATCACAAGTATTTGAACCTAAACAATTTGATTCGCATGGATTTGAAGCTAAGCCTTCTACTTCGCATTGGTTAGAAGCTAAGTCATGTGTTTCGCTTGGATTTGAAGCTAACTCGTTCGTTTCGCATGCAGTTGAATCTAAATCATGTATATCACAAGTATTTGAAGCTAAACGATTTGTTTCGCATGGATTTGAAGATAAGCCTCCTACTTCGCATTGATTTGAAGCTAAATCATGTGTTTCGCATGGATTTGAAGCTTACGCGTGTGTTTCGCATGCAGTTGATGCTAAATCATGTATATCACAAGTATTTGAAGCAGAAACATTTGTTTCGCATGGGTTCGAAGATAAGCCTTCTACTTCGCATTGATTTGAAGCTAAATCATGTCTATCGCAAGGATTTGAAGCTAACTCGTGTGTTTCGCATACTATTGAAGCTAAATCATGTATAACACAAATATTTGAGGCTAAACCATTTGTTTCGCATGGATTTGAAGATCAGGCTTCTACTTCGCTTTTACTTGAAGCTAAATCATGTGTTTCGCATGGCTATGAAGCTAACTCGTTTGTTTCGCCTGCAGTTGAAGCTAAATCATGTATATCACAAGTATTTGAAGCTAAACCATTTGTTTCGCATGGATTCGAAGATCAGCCTTCTGCTTCGCATTGATTTGATGTTAAATCATATGTTTCGCATGGATTTGAAGCAATCTCGTTTGTTTCGCATGCACTTGAATGTAAATCAAGTATATCACAAGTATTTGAAGCTAAACCGTTTGATTCGCATGGATTTGAAGCAAAGCCTTCTACTTCGCATTAATTTGAAGCTAACTCGTTTGTTTTTCATGCAGTTGAAGCTAAATCATGTATATCACAAGTATTTGTAGCTAAACCATTTGTTTCGCATGGATTTGAAGCTGAATCCTGTGTTTCGCATGGATTTGAAGCTAACTCGTTTGTTTCGCATGCTCTTGAAGCTAAATCAAGTATATCACAAGTACTTGAAGCAAAACCATTTGTTTCGCAAGGATTCGAAGATAACCCTTCTACTTCGCATTGATTTGAAGACAAATCATGTGTTTCGCTTGGATTTTAAGCTAACTCGTTTGTTTCACATGCAGTTGAAGCTAAATCATGTATATCACAAGTGTTTGAAGCTAAACCATTTGTTTTGCATGGATTCGAAGATAAGCCTTCTACTTCGCATTGATTTGAAGCTAAATCATGTGTGTCGCCTGGATTTGAAGCTAAGTCGTTTGTTTCGCATGCAGTTGAAGCTAAATCATGTATATCACAAGTATTTGAATCTAAATGATTTGTTTCGCATGGTTTCGAAGATTAGCCTTCTACTTCGTATTGAATTGAAGCTAAATCACGTGTTTCGCTTGGATTTGAAGCTAATTCGCTCGTTTCGCACGCAGTTGAATCTGAATCATGTATATCACAACTATTTGAAACTAAACCATTTGATTTTCATGGATTTGAAGCTGAGCCTGCCTCTTCGCATTTATTTGAAGCTAAATCATGTGTTTCGCATGGATTTGAAGGTAACTCGTTTGTTTCGTCTGCATTTGAAGCTAAATTGTGTATATCACAAGTATTTGAAGCTAAATGATTTGTTTCGCATTGATTCGAAGATACGCCTTATACTTCGCACTGATTTGAAGCTAAATCATGTGTTTCGCATGGATTTGAACCTAAATCGTTTGTTTCGCATGCAGTTGAAGCTAAATCATGTATATCACAAGTATTTGAACCTAAACCATTTGATTCGCATGGATTTGAAGCTAAGCCTTCTACTTCACATTGTTTAGAAGCTAAGTCATGTGTTTCGCTTGGATTTGAAGCTAATTCGTTCGTTTCGCATGCAGTTGAATCTAAATCATGTATATCACAAGTATTTGACGCTAAACCAATTGTTTCGCATGGATTTGAAGATAAGCCTTCCTCTACGCATTTATTTGAAGCTAAATCATGTGATTCGCAAGGATTAGAAGCTAAGCCTTCAACTTCGCATTGATTTGAATCTAAATAATTTGTTTCGCTTGGATTTGAATTTAAGTCTTCTACTTCGCATTGATTTGAAGCTAAATCATGTGTTTCGCATGGATTTGAAGCTAACTGGTTTGTTTCGCGTGCAGTTGAAGCTAAATCATGTATATCACAAGTATTTAAAGCTAAACCATTTGTTTGGCATGAGTATAAATCTAAACCATGTGTCTCGCATGAATTTGTTGTTAAAATCATGTGTTTCGCTTGGCTATGAAGCTAACTCGTTTGTTTCGCCTGCAGTTGAAGCTAAATCATGTATATCACAAGTATTTGAAGCTAAACCATTTGTTTCGCATGGATTCGAAGATCAGCCTTCTGCTTCGCATTGATTTGATGTTAAATCATATGTTTCGCATGGATTTGAAGCAATCTCGTTTGTTTCGCAAGCACTTGAATGTAAATCAAGTATATCACAAGTATTTGAAGCTAAACCGTTTGATTCGCATGGATTTGAAGCCAAGCCTTCTACTTCGCATTAATTTGAAGATAACTCGTTTGTTTCGCATGCAGTTGAAGGTAAATCATGTATATCACAAGTATTTGTAGCTAAACCATTTGTTTCGCATGGATTTGAAGATCAGCCTTCTACTTCGCATTGATTTGAAGCTGAATCCTGTGTTTCGCATGGATTTGAAGCTAACTCGTTGTTTCGCATGCTCTTGAAGCTAAATCAAGTATATCACAAGTACTTGAAGCAAAACCATTTGTTTCGCAAGGATTCGAAGATAACCCTTCTACTTCGCATTGATTTGAAGACAAATCATGTGTTTCGCTTGGATTTTAAGCTAACTCGTTTGTTTCACATGCAGTTGAAGCTAAATCATGTATGTCACAAGTGTTTGAAGCTAAACCATTTGTTTTGCATGGATTCGAAGATAAGCCTTGTACTTCGCATTGTTTTGAAGCTAAACCATGTGTTTCGCATGGATTGTGTACCTAACTCAATTGTTTCGCTTGCATTTGAAGCTAAATCATGTATATCACAAGTATTTGAACCTAAACAATTTGATTCGCATGGAATTGAAGCTAAGCCTTCTACTTCGCATTGATTAGAAGCTGTCATGTGTTTCGCTTGGATTTGAAGCTAACTCGTTTGTTTCACATGCAGTTGAAGCTGAATCATGTATATCACAATTGTTTGAAGCTAAATCATGTGAGTCGCTTGGATTTGAAGCTAATCCTTCTACTTCGCATTGATTTGAAGGTAAATCATGTGATACGCATGGATTGAAACTAACTCGTTTGTTTCGCATGCATTTGAAGCTAAATCATGTATATCACAAGTATTTGAATCTAAATGATTTGTTTCGCATGGTTTCGAAGATTAGCCTTCTACTTCGCATTGATTTGAAGCTAAATCACGTGATTCCTTTGGAATTGAAGTATTCTCGTATGTTTCGCATGCTGTTGAAGCTAAATCATGTATATCACAAGTATTTGAACCTAAACCATTCGTTTCGCATGAATTTGAAGCTCAGCCTTCTACTTCGTATTGAATTGAAGCTAAATCACGTGTTTCGCTAGGATTTGAAGCTAATTCGCTCGTTCGCACGCAGTTGAATCTGAATCATGTATATCACAACTATTTGAAACTAAACCATTTGATTCGCATGGATTTGAAGCTGAGCCTTCCTCTTCGCATTTATTTGAAGCTAAATCATGTGTTTCACATGGATTTGAAGCTAACTCGTTTGTTTCGCCTGCATTTGAAGCTAAATCGTATATATCACAAGTATTTGAAGGCTAAATGATTTGTTTCGCATTGATTCGAAGATACGCCTTATACTACACACTGATTTGAAGCTAAATCATGTGTTTCGCATGGATTTGAAGCTTACGCGTGTGTTTCGCATGCAGTTGATGCTAAATCATGTATATCACAAGTATTTGAAGCAGAAACATTTGTTTCGCATGGGTTCGAAGATAAGCCTTCTACTTCGCATTGATTTGAAGCTAAATCATGTCTATCGCAAGGATTTGAAGCTAACTCGTGTGTTTCGCATACTATTGAAGCTAAATCATGTATAACACAAATATTTGAGGCTAAACCATTTGTTTCGCATGGATTCGAAGATCAGGCTTCTACTTCGCTTTTACTTGAAGCTAAATCATGTGTTTCGCATGGCTATGAAGCTAACTCGTTTGTTTCGCCTGCAGTTGAAGCTAAATCATGTATATCACAAGTATTTGTAGCTAAACCATTTGTTTCGCATGGATTTGAAGATCAGCCTTCTACTTCGCATTGATTTGAAGCTGAATCCTGTGTTTCGCATGGATTTGAAGCTAACTCGTTTGTTTCGCATGCTCTTGAAGCTAAATCAAGTATATCACAAGTACTTGAAGCAAAACCATTTGTTTCGCATGGATTCGAAGATAACCCTTCTACTTCGCATTGATTTGAAGACAAATCATGTGTTTCGCTTGGATTTTAAGCTAACTCGTTTGTTTCACATGCAGTTGAAGCTAAATCATGTATATCACAAGTGTTTGAAGCTAAACCATTTGTTTTGCATGGATTTGAAGCTAAGCCTTCTACTTCACATTGATTAGAAGCTAAGTCATGTATTTCGCTTGGATTTGAAGCTAACTCGTTCGTTTCGTATGCAGTTGAATCTAAATCATGTATATCACAAGTATTTGACGCTAAACCAATTGTTTCGCATGGATTTGAAGATATGCCTTCCTCTACGCATTTATTTGAAGCTAAATCATGTGATTCGCAAGGATTAGAAGCTAAGCCTTCAACTTCGCATTGATTTGAATCTGAATAATTTGTTTCGCTTGGATTTGAAGCTAAGTCTTCTACTTCGCATTGATTTGAAGCTAAATCATGTGTTCCGCATGGATTTGAAGCTAACTGGTTTGTTTCGCGTGCAGTTGAAGCTAAATCATGTATATCACAAGTATTTAAAGCTAAACCATTTGTTTGGCATGAATATAAATCTAAACCATGTGTTTCGCATGAATTTGTTGTTAAATCATGTGTTTCGCTTGGCTATGAAGCTAACTCGTTTGTTTCGCCTGCAGTTGAAGCTAAATCGTATATATCACAAGTATTTGAAGCTAAATGATTTTTTTCGCATTGATTCGAAGATACGCCTTATACTACACACTGATTTGAAGCTAAATCATGTGTTTCGCATGGATTTGAAGCTATCTCGTTTGTATCGCATGCACTTGAATATAAATCAAGTATATCACAAGTATTTGAAGCTAAACCGTTTGATTCGCATGGATTTGAAGCTAAGCCTTCTACTTCGCATTAATTTGAAGATAACTCGTTTGTTTCGCATGCAGTTGAAGCTAAATCATGTATATCACAAGTATTTGAAGCTAAACCATTTGTTTCGCATGGATTCGAAGATCAGCCTTCTGCTTCGCATTGATTTGATGTTAAATCATATGTTTCGCATGGATTTGAAGCTATCTCGTTTGTTTCGCATGCACTTGAATATAAATCAAGTATATCACAAGTATTTGAAGCTAAACCGTTTGATTCGCATGGATTTGAAGCTAAGCCTTCTACTTCGCATTAATTTGAAGATAACTCGTTTGTTTCGCATGCAGTTGAAGCTAAATCATGTATATCACAAGTATTTGTAGCTAAACCATTTGTTTCGCATGGATTTGAAGATCAGCCTTCTACTTCGCATTGATTTGAAGCTGAATCCTGTGTTTCGCATGGATTTGAAGCTAACTCGTTTGTTTCGCATGCTCTTGAAGCTAAATCAAGTATATCACAAGTACTTGAAGCAAAACCATTTGTTTCGCATGGATTCGAAGATAACCCTTCTACTTCGCATTGATTAGAAGACAAATCATGTGTTTCGCTTGGATTTTAAGCTAACTCGTTTGTTTCACATGCAGTTGAAGCTAAATCATGTATATCACAAGTGTTTGAAGCTAAACCATTTGTTTTGCACGGATTCGAAGATAAGCCTTCTACTTCGCATTGATTTGAAGCTAAACCATGTGTTTCGCATGGATTTGTACCTAACTCGATTGTTTCGCTTGCATTTGAAGCTAATTTATGTTTATCACAAGTATTTGAAGCTAAATCATTGTTTTCGCATGGATTTGAAGCTGAGCCTTCTACATCGCATTGATTGGAATCTGAATCATGTCTATGAAGCTAACGCGTGTGTTTCGCATGCAGTTGAAGCTAAATCATGTATATCAGAAGTATTTGAAGCTAAACCATTTGATTCCCATGGATTTAAGGCTAGGCCTTCTACTTCGCATTGATTTGGAATTATAATCATGTGTTTCGCATGGATTTGAATCTATCTCGTTTGTTTCGCATGCACTTGAATATAAATCAAGCATATCACAAGTATTTGAAGCTAAACCGTTTGATTCGCATGGATTTGAAGCTAAGCCTTCTACCTCGCATTGATTTGAAGATAAATCATGTGTTTCGCTTGTATTTGAAGCTAACTCGTTTGTTTCCCATGCACTTGAATCTAAACTATGCATATCACAAGTATTTGAAGCTAAACCGTTTGATTCGCATGGATTTGAAGCTAAGCCTTCTACTTCGCATTGATTTGAAGCAAAATCATGTGTTTCGCATGGATTTAAAGCGCACTCGTTTGTTTCGCATGCAGTTGAAGCTAAATCATATATATCACAAGTATTTTAAATTGAAACATTTGGTTCGCATGAATATTAAGCTAAACCATGTGTTTCGCATGAATTTGTCGATAAATCATTTGTTTCGCTTATTTATGAAGCTAACTCGTTTGTTTCACCGGCATTTTAAGCTAAATCATGTATATTAGAAATATTTGAAGCTAAACCATTTGATTCGCATGGATTCGAAGAAAAGACTTCTACTTCGCATTGATTTTAAGCTAAATCATGTGTTTCGTATTCATTTGAAGCTACCTCGTTTGTTTCGCATGCAGTTGAATCTAATTATGTATATCAAAAGTATTTGAAGCTAAACCATTTGATTCGCATGGATTTGAAGCTAAGCCTTCTACTTCGATTTGATTTGAAGCTAAATCATGTGTTTGGCTTGGATTTTAAGCTAACTCGTTTGTTTCGCATGCATTTGAAACTACATCGTGTATATCACAAGTATTTGAAGCTAAACCATTTGTTTCGCATGGATTCGAAGATAAGCCTTCTACTTCGCATTGATTTGAAGCTAAACCATGTGTTTCGCATGATTTTGAACCTAAATCATGTGTTTCGCATGGATTCGAATCTAACTCGTTTGTTTCACATACAGTTGAAGCTAAATCGTGTATATCATAAGTATTTGAAGCTGCACCATTCGTATCGCATGAATATTAAGCTAAAGCATGTGTTTCGTATGAATTTGAAGCTCAAACTTCTACATCGCATGGATATGTAGCTAAAACATGTGTTTCGCTTGGATTTGAAGCTAACTCGTTTGTTTCGCATGCACTAGAAGCTAAATCATGTATATCACAAGTATTTGAGCCAAAACCAGTTGTTTCGCATGGATTCGAAGATCAGCCTTCTACTTCGCTTTTACTTGAATCTAAATCATGTGTTTCGCATGGATTTGAAACTAAGTCGTTTGTATCGCATGCAGTTGAAGCTAAGTCATGTATATCACAAGTATTTGAAACTAAACCATTGGATTCGCATGGATTTGAATCTAGGCCTTCTACTTCGCATTGATCTGAAGCTAAATCATGTGTTTCGCTTGGATTTGAAGCTAACTGGTTTGTTTCGCATGCAGTTGAAGCTAAATCATGTATATCAGAAGTATTTGAAGCTAAACCATTTGTTTCGCATGAATATTAAGCTAAACCATGTGATTCGCATGAATTTGTCGATAAATCATGTGTTTCGCTTATCTATGAAGCTAACTCGCTTGTTTCGCCGGCATTTTAAGCTAAATCATGTATATCAGAAATATTTGAAGCTAAACCATTTGTTTCGCATTGATTCGAAGATAAGCCTTCTGCTTCGCATTGATTTTAAGTTAAATCATGTGTTTCGTATTCATTTGAAGCTACCTCGTTTGTTTCGCATGCAGTTGAATCTAATTATGTATATCAAAAGTATTTGAAACTACACCATTTGATTCGCATGGATTTGAAGCTAAGCCTTCTACTTCGCATTGATTTGAAGCTAAATCATGTGTTTCGCTAGGATTTGAAGCTAACTCGTTTGTTTCTCATGCAGTTGAATCTAAACCATGTATATCCCAAGTATTTGAAGCTAAACCATTTGTTTCGCATTGATTCGAAGATAAGCCTTCTGCTTCGCATTGATTTTAAGCTAAATCATGTGTTTCGTATTCATTTGAAGCTACCTCGTTTGTTTCGCATGCAGTTGAATCTAATTATGTATTTCAAAAGTATTTGAAGCTAAACCGTTTGATTCGCATGGATTTGAAGCTAAGCCTTCTACCTCGCATTGATTTGAAGATAAATCATGTGTTTCGCATGGATTTGAAGCTAACTCGTTTGTTTCGCATGCACTTGAATCTAAATCAAGTATATCACAAGTATTTGAAGCTAAACCGTTTGATTCGCATGGATTTGAAGCTAAGCCTTCTACATCGCATTGATTTGAAGCCAAATGATGTGTTTCGCTGGATTTGAAGCTAACTCGTTTGTTTCGCATGCATTTGAAGCTAAATGATGTATATCACAAGTATTTGAGGCTAAACCATTTGTTTCGCATTGATTCGAAGATAAGCCTTCGTCTTGGCATTGATTTGAAGTTAAATCATGTGTTTCGCATGGATTTGAAGCTAAGCATTCTACTTCGCATTGATTTGAAGCTAAATCATGTGATTCGCATTGATTTGGGTGTAATTCATGTGTTTCGCATGGATTTGAAGCTAAGCCTGCTACATAGCATTGATTTGAAGCCAAATCATGTGTTTCGCATGGTTTTAGAGCTAACTCGTTATTTCGCCTGCATTTGGAGCTAAATCATGTATATCACAAATATTTGAAGCTAAACCATTTGTCTCGCATGGATTCGAAGATAAGCCTTCTACTTCGCATTGATATTAATCTAAATGATGTGTTTCGCATGGATTTAAAGCTAACTCGTTTGTTTCGCATGCTGTTGAAGCTAAATCATTTATATCACAAGTATTTGAAGCTAAACCAATTGTTTCGCATGGATTTGAAGATCAGCCTTCTGCTTCGCATTGATTTTAAGCTAAATCATGTGTTTCGTATTCATTTGAAGCTACCTCGTTTGTTTCGCATGCAGTTGAATCTAATTATGTATTTCAAAAGTATTTGAAGCTAAACCGTTTGATTCGCATGGATTTGAAGCTAAGCCTTCTACCTCGCATTGATTTGAAGATAAATCATGTGTTTCGCATGGATTTGAAGCTAACTCGTTTGTTTCGCATGCACTTGAATCTAAACTATGCATATCAAAAGTATTTGAAGCTAAACCGATTGATTCGCATGGATTTGAAGCTAAGCCTTCTACCTTGCATTGATTTGAAGATAAATCATGTGCTTCGCTTGGATTTGAAGCTAACTCGTTTGTTTCGCACGCACTTGAATCTAAATCAAGTATATCACAAGTATTTGAAGCTAAACCGTTTGATTCGCATGGATTTGAAGCTAAGCCTTCTACATCGCATTGATTTGAAGCCAAATGATGTGTTTCGCTGGATTTGAAGCTAACTCGTTTGTTTCGCATGCACTTGAATCTAAACTATGCATATCACAAGTATTTGAAGCTAAACCGTTCGATTCGCATGGATTTGAAGCTAAGCCTTCTACTTCGCATTGATTTGAAGCAAAATCATGTGTTTCGCATGGATTTAAAGCGCACTCGTTTGTTTCGCATGCAGTTGAAGCTAAATCATATATATCACAAGTATTTTAAATTGAAACATTTGGTTCGCATGAATATTAAGCTAAACCATGTGTTTCGCATGAATTTGTCGATAAATCATTTGTTTCGCTTATTTATGAAGCTAACTCGTTTGTTTCGCCGGCATTTTAAGCTAAATCATGTATATTAGAAATATTTGAAGCTAAACCATTTGATTCGCATGGATTCGAAGAAAAGACTTCTACTTCGCATTGATTTTAAGCTAAATCATGTGTTTCGTATTCATTTGAAGCTACCTCGTTTGTTTCGCATGCAGTTGAATCTAATTATGTATATCAAAAGTATTTGAAGCTAAACCATTTGATTCGCATGGATTTGAAGCTAAGCCTTCTACTTCGATTTGATTTGAAGCTAAATCATGTGTTTGGCTTGGATTTTAAGCTAACTCGTTTGTTTCGCATGCATTTGAAACTACATCGTGTATATCACAAGTATTTGAAGCTAAACCATTTGTTTCGCATGGATTCGAAGATAAGCCTTCTACTTCGCATTGATTTGAAGCTAAACCATGTGTTTCGCATGATTTTGAACCTAAATCATGTGTTTCGCATGGATTTGAATCTAACTCGTTTGTTTCACATACAGTTGAAGCTAAATCGTGTATATCACAAGTATTTGAAGCTGCACCATTCGTATCGCATGAATATTAAGCTAAACCATGTGTTTCGTATGAATTTGAAGCTCAAACTTCTACATCGCATGGATATGTAGCTAAAACATGTGTTTCGCTTGGATTTGAAGCTAACTCGTTTGTTTCGCATGCACTAGAAGCTAAATCATGTATATCACAAGTATTTGAGCCAAAACCAGTTGTTTCGCATGGATTCGAAGATCAGCCTTCTACTTCGCTTTTACTTGAATCTAAATCATGTGTTTCGCATGGATTTGAAACTAAGTCGTTTGTATCGCATGCAGTTGAAGCTAAGTCATGTATATCACAAGTATTTGAAACTAAACCATTGGATTCGCATGGATTTGAATCTAGGCCTTCTACTTCGCATTGATCTGAAGCTAAATCATGTGTTTCGCTTGGATTTGAAGCTAACTGGTTTGTTTCGCATGCAGTTGAAGCTAAATCATGTATATCAGAAGTATTTGAAGCTAAACCATTTGTTTCGCATGAATATTAAGCTAAACCATGTGTTTCGCATGAATTTGTCGATAAATCATGTGTTTCGCTTATCTATGAAGCTAACTCGCTTGTTTCGCCGGCATTTTAAGCTAAATCATGTATATCAGAAATATTTGAAGCTAAACCATTTGTTTCGCATTGATTCGAAGATAAGCCTTCTGCTTCGCATTGATTTGAAGATAAATCATGTGCTTCGCTTGGATTTGAAGCTAACTCGTTTGTTTCGCACGCACTTGAATCTAAATCAAGTATATCACAAGTATTTGAAGCTAAACCGTTTGATTCGCATGGATTTGAAGCTAAGCCTTCTACATCGCATTGATTTGAAGCCAAATGATGTGTTTCGCTGGATTTGAAGCTAACTCGTTTGTTTCTCATGCAGTTGAATCTAAACCATGTATATCCCAAGTATTTGAAGCTAAACCATTTGTTTCGCATAGATTCGAAGATAAGCCTTCTGCTTCGCATTGATTTTAAGCTAAATCATGTGTTTCGTATTCATTTGAAGCTACCTCGTTTGTTTCGCATGCAGTTGAATCTAATTATGTATTTCAAAAGTATTTGAAGCTAAACCGTTTGATTCGCATGGATTTGAAGCTAAGCCTTCTACCTCGCATTGATTTGAAGATAAATCATGTGTTTCGCATGGATTTGAAGCTAACTCGTTTGTTTCGCATGCACTTGAATCTAAACTATGCATATCAAAAGTATTTGAAGCTAAACCGATTGATTCGCATGGATTTGAAGCTAAGCCTTCTACCTTGCATTGATTTGAAGATAAATCATGTGCTTCGCTTGGATTTGAAGCTAACTCGTTTGTTTCGCACGCACTTGAATCTAAATCAAGTATATCACAAGTATTTGAAGCTAAACCGTTTGATTCGCATGGATTTGAAGCTAAGCCTTCTACATCGCATTGATTTGAAGCCAAATGATGTGTTTCGCTGGATTTGAAGCTAACTCGTTTGTTTCGCATGCATTTGAAGCTAAATGATGTATATCACAAGTATTTGAGGCTAAACCATTTGTTTCGCATTGATTCGAAGATAAGCCTTCGTCTTGGCATTGATTTGAAGTTAAATCATGTGTTTCGCATGGATTTGAAGCTAAGCATTCTACTTCGCATTGATTTGAAGCTAAATCATGTGATTCGCATTGATTTGGGTGTAATTCATGTGTTTCGCATGGATTTGAAGCTAAGCCTGCTACGTAGCATTGATTTGAAGCCAAATCATGTGTTTCGCATGGTTTTAGAGCTAACTCGTTATTTCGCCTGCATTTGGAGCTAAATCATGTATATCACAAATATTTGAAGCTAAACCATTTGTCTCGCATGGATTCGAAGATAAGCCTTCTACTTCGCATTGATATTAATCTAAATGATGTGTTTCGCATGGATTTAAAGCTAACTCGTTTGTTTCGCATGCTGTTGAAGCTAAATCATTTATATCACAAGTATTTGAAGCTAAACCAATTGTTTCGCATGGATTTGAAGATCAGCCTTCTGCTTCGCATTGATTTTAAGCTAAATCATGTGTTTCGTATTCATTTGAAGCTACCTCGTTTGTTTCGCATGCAGTTGAATCTAATTATGTATTTCAAAAGTATTTGAAGCTAAACCGTTTGATTCGCATGGATTTGAAGCTAAGCCTTCTACCTCGCATTGATTTGAAGATAAATCATGTGTTTCGCATGGATTTGAAGCTAACTCGTTTGTTTCGCATGCACTTGAATCTAAACTATGCATATCAAAAGTATTTGAAGCTAAACCGATTGATTCGCATGGATTTGAAGCTAAGCCTTCTACCTTGCATTGATTTGAAGATAAATCATGTGCTTCGCTTGGATTTGAAGCTAACTCGTTTGTTTCGCACGCACTTGAATCTAAATCAAGTATATCACAAGTATTTGAAGCTAAACCGTTTGATTCGCATGGATTTGAAGCTAAGCCTTCTACATCGCATTGATTTGAAGCCAAATGATGTGTTTCGCTGGATTTGAAGCTAACTCGTTTGTTTCGCATGCATTTGAAGCTAAATGATGTATATCACAAGTATTTGAGGCTAAACCATTTGTTTCGCATTGATTCGAAGATAAGCCTTCGTCTTGGCATTGATTTGAAGTTAAATCATGTGTTTCGCATGGATTTGAAGCTAAGCATTCTACCTCGCATTGATTTGAAGCTAAATCATGTGATTCGCATTGATTTGGGTGTAATTCATGTGTTTCGCATGGATTTGAAGCTAAGCCTGCTACATAGCATTGATTTGAAGCCAAATCATGTGTTTCGCATGGTTTTAGAGCTAACTCGTTATTTCGCCTGCATTTGGAGCTAAATCATGTATATCACAAATATTTGAAGCTAAACCATTTGTCTCGCATGGATTCGAAGATAAGCCTTCTACTTCGCATTGATATTAATCTAAATGATGTGTTTCGCATGGATTTAAAGCTAACTCGTTTGTTTCGCATGCTGTTGAAGCTAAATCATTTATATCACAAGTATTTGAAGCTAAACCAATTGTTTCGCATGGATTTGAAGATCAGCCTTCTGCTTCGCATTGATTTTAAGCTAAATCATGTGTTTCGTATTCATTTGAAGCTACCTCGTTTGTTTCGCATGCAGTTGAATCTAATTATGTATTTCAAAAGTATTTGAAGCTAAACCGTTTGATTCGCATGGATTTGAAGCTAAGCCTTCTACCTCGCATTGATTTGAAGATAAATCATGTGTTTCGCATGGATTTGAAGCTAACTCGTTTGTTTCGCATGCACTTGAATCTAAACTATGCATATCAAAAGTATTTGAAGCTAAACCGATTGATTCGCATGGATTTGAAGCTAAGCCTTCTACCTTGCATTGATTTGAAGATAAATCATGTGCTTCGCTTGGATTTGAAGCTAACTCGTTTGTTTCGCACGCACTTGAATCTAAATCAAGTATATCACAAGTATTTGAAGCTAAACCGTTTGATTCGCATGGATTTGAAGCTAAGCCTTCTACATCGCATTGATTTGAAGCCAAATGATGTGTTTCGCTGGATTTGAAGCTAACTCGTTTGTTTCGCATGCATTTGAAGCTAAATGATGTATATCACAAGTATTTGAGGCTAAACCATTTGTTTCGCATTGATTCGAAGATAAGCCTTCGTCTTGGCATTGATTTGAAGTTAAATCATGTGTTTCGCATGGATTTGAAGCTAAGCATTCTACTTCGCATTGATTTGAAGCTAAATCATGTGATTCGCATTGATTTGGGTGTAATTCATGTGTTTCGCATGGATTTGAAGCTAAGCCTGCTACATAGCATTGATTTGAAGCCAAATCATGTGTTTCGCATTGTTTTAGAGCTAACTCGTTATTTCGCCTGCATTTGGAGCTAAATCATGTATATCACAAATATTTGAAGCTAAACCATTTGTCTCGCATGGATTCGAAGATAAGCCTTCTACTTCGCATTGATATTAATCTAAATGATGTGTTTCGCATGGATTTAAAGCTAACTCGTTTGTTTCGCATGCTGTTGAAGCTAAATCATTTATATCACAAGTATTTGAAGCTAAACCAATTGTTTCGCATGGATTTGAAGATCAGCCTTCTACTTCGCATTGATTTGAAGCTAAATCATGTGTTTCGCATGGATTTGAAGCTAACTCGTTTGTTTCGCATGCTGTTGAAGCTAAGTCAAGTATATAGCAAGTACATGAAGCAAAACCATTTGTTTCGCATGTATTCGAAGATAACCCTTCTACTTCGCATTGATTTGAAGATAAATAATGTGTTTCGCTTGGATTTGAAACTAACTCGTTTGTATCGCACGCACTTGAATCTAAATCAAGTATATCACAAGTATTTGAAGCTAAACCGTTTGATTCGCATGGATCTGAAGCTAAGCCTTCTACTTCGCATTGATTTTAAGCTAAATCATACGTTTCGCATGGATTTAAAGCTAACTCGATTGTTTCGCATGCAGTTGAAGCTAAATCATGTATATCACAAGTATTTGAAGCTAAACCATTTGTTTTGCATGGATTCGAAGATCAGCCTTCTGCCTCGCTTTGATTTGATGTTAAATCATATGTTTCGCATGGATTTGAAGCTATCTCGTTTGTTACGCATGCACTTGAATCTAAATCATGTATATCACAAGCATTTGAAGCTAAACCATTTGATTCGCGTGGATTTGAAGCTAGGCCTTCTACTTTGCATTGATTTGAAGCTAAATCATGTGTTTCGCTTGGATTTGAAGCTAACTCGTATGTTTCGCACGCTGTTGAAGATAAATCATGTATATTACAAGTATTTGACGCTGTACCATTTGATCCGCATGGATTTGAAGCTAAGCCTTCTGTGTCGCATTGATTTGAAACTGAATCATGTGATGCATTTGGATTTGAAGCTAAGTCGTTTATATCACCTGCATTTGAAGCCATATCACTTATATCGCAATTATCTGACGCTAAATCATTTGTTTCTCAAGAATTTGAAGATCAGCCTTCTACTTCGCATTGATTTGAAGCTAAATCATGTGTTTCGCATGGATTTGAAACTAACTCGTTTGTATCGCACGCACTTGAATCTAAATCAAGTATATCACAAGTATTTGAAGCTAAACCGTTTGATTCGCATGGATCTGAAGCTAAGCCTTCTACTTCGCATTGATTTTAAGCTAAATCATACGTTTCGCATGGATTTAAAGCTAACTCGTTTGTTTCGCATGCAGTTGAAGCTAAATCATGTATATCACAAGTATTTGAAGCTAAACCATTTGTTTCGCATGGATTCGAATATCAGCCTTCTGCTTCGCAGTGATTTGATGTTAAATCATATGTTTCGCATGGATTTGAAGCTAAGCCTTCTACCTCGCATTGATTTGAAAATAAATCATGTGTTTCGCTTGGATTTGAAGCTAACTCGTTTGTTTCGCACGCACTTGAATCTAAATCAAGTATATCACAAGTATTTGAAGCTAAACCATTTGTTTTGCATGGATTCGAAGATCAGCCTTCTGCCTCGCTTTGATTTGATGTTAATTCATATGTTTCGCATGGATTTGAAGCTATCTCGTTTGTTACGCATGCACTTGAATCTAAATCATGTATATCACAAGCATTTGAAGCTAAACCATTTGATTCGCGTGGATTTGAAGCTAGGCCTTCTACTTTGCATTGATTTGAAGATAAATAATGTGTTTCGCTTGGATTTGAAACTAACTCGTTTGTATCGCACGCACTTGAATCTAAATCAAGTATATCACAAGTATTTGAAGCTAAACCGTTTGATTCGCATGGATCTGAAGCTAAGCCTTCTACTTCGCATTGATTTTAAGCTAAATCATACGTTTCGCATGGATTTAAAGCTAACTCGATTGTTTCGCATGCAGTTGAAGCTAAATCATGTATATCACAAGTATTTGAAGCTAAACCATTTGTTTTGCATGGATTCGAAGATCAGCCTTCTGCCTCGCTTTGATTTGATGTTAAATCATATGTTTCGCATGGATTTGATGCTATCTCGTTTGTTACGCATGCACTTGAATCTAAATCATGTATATCACAAGCATTTGAAGCAAAACCATTTGATTCGCGTGGATTTGAAGCTAGGCCTTCTACTTTGCATTGATTTGAAGCTAAATCATGTGTTTCGCCTGGCTTTGAAGCTAACTCGTATGTTTCGCACGCTGTTGAAGATAAATCATGTATATTACAAGTATTTGACGCTGTACCATTTGATCCGCATGGATTTGAAGCTAAGCCTTCTGTGTCGCATTGATTTGAAACTGAATCATGTGATGCCTTTGGATTTGAAGCTAAGTCGTTTATATCACCTGCATTTGAAGCCATATCACTTATATCGCAATTATCTGACGCTAAATCATTTGTTTCTCAAGAATTTGAAGATCAGCCTTCTACTTCGCATTGATTTGAAGCTAAATCATGTGTTTCGCATGGATTTGAAACTAACTCGTTTGTATCGCACGCACTTGAATCTAAATCAAGTATATCACAAGTATTTGAAGCTAAACCGTTTGATTCGCATGGATCTGAAGCTAAGCCTTCTACTTCGCATTGATTTTAAGCTAAATCATACGTTTCGCATGGATTTAAAGCTAACTCGTTTGTTTCGCATGCAGTTGAAGCTAAATCATGTATATCACAAGTATTTGAAGCTAAACCATTTGTTTCGCATGGATTCGAATATCAGCCTTCTGCTTCGCAGTGATTTGATGTTAAATCATATGTTTCGCATGGATTTGAAGCTAAGCCTTCCACCTCGCATTGATTTGAAAATAAATCATGTGTTTCGCTTGGATTTGAAGCTAACTCGTTTGTTTCGCACGCACTTGAATCTAAATCAAGTATATCACAAGTATTTGAAGCTAAACCATTTGTTTTGCATGGATTCGAAGATCAGCCTTCTGCCTCGCTTTGATTTGATGCTAAATCATATGTTTCGCATGGATTTGAAGCTATCTCGTTTGTTTCGCATGCACTTGAATCTAAACTATGCATATCACAAGTATTTGAAGCTAAACCGATTGATTCGCATGGATTTGAAGCTAAGCCTTCTACCTTGCATTGATTTGAAGATATATCATGTGTTTCGCATGGATTTGAAGCTAACTCGTTTGTTTCGCATGCACTTGAATCTAAACTATGCATATCACAAGTATTTGAAGCTAAACCGATTGATTCGCATGGATTTGAAGCTAAGCCTTCTACCTTGCATTGATTTGAAGATATATCATGTGTTTCGCTTGGATTTGAAGCTAACTCGTTTGTTTCGCACGCACTTGAATCTAAATCAAGTACATCACAAGTATTTGAAGCTAAACCGTTTGATTCGCATGGATTTGAAGCTAAGCCTTCTACTTCGCATTGATTTGAAGCCAAATGATGTGTTTCGCATGGATTTAAAGCGCACTCGTTTGTTTCGCCTGCATTTGAAGCTATATCACTTATATTGGCAAGTATTTGAAGCTAAATCTTTCGTTTCGCGTGGATTTAAAACTAAGCATTCTACTTCACGTTGATTTGAACTTAAATCATGTTTTTCGCTGGATTTGAAGCTAACTCGTTTGTTTCGCATGCATTTGAAGCTCAATGATGTATATCACAAGTATTTGAAGCTGAAACATTTGTTTCGCATAGATTTGAAGCTAAGCATTCTACTTCGCGTTGATTTGAAGCTAAATCATGTGTCTCGCTTGGATTTGAAGCTAACTGGTTTGTTTCGCATGCAGTTTAAGCTATATCATCTATATCACAAGTATTTGAAGCTGAAGCATTTGTTTCAAATGAATATTAAGCTAAACAATGTGTTTCGCATGAATTTGAAGCTAAATCATGTGTTTCGCTAGGATTTGAAGCTAACTCGTTTGCTTAGCATGCAGTTGAGGCTAAATCATGCATATCACAAGTAATTGAAGTTAAACCATTTGATTCGCAAGAATATTATGCTAAACCATGTATTTCGAATGAATTTGAAGCTGAATCATGTGATTCGCATGGATTTGAAGCTGACTCGTTTGTTTCGCATGCAGTTGGATCTAATTATGTATATCAAAAGTATTTGAAGTTAAACCATTTGATTCGCATGGATTTGAAGCTAAGCCTTCTACTTCGCATTGATTTGAAGCTAAATCATGTGTGTCGCCTGGATTTGAAGCTAAGTCGTTTGTTTCGCATGCAGTTGAAGCTAAATCATGTATATCACAAGCATTTGAAGCTGAACCATTTGTTTCGCATAGATTTGAAGCTAAGCATTCTACTTCGCGTTGATTTGAAGCTAAATCATGTGTCTCGCTTGGATTTGAAGCTAACTGGTTTGTTTCGCATGCAGTTGAAGCTATATCATCTATACCACAAGTATTTGAAGCTGAAGCATTTGTTTCAAATGAATATTACGCTAAACAATGTGTTTCGCATGAATTTGAAGCTAAATCATGTGTTTCGCTAGGATTTGAAGCTAACTCGTTTGCTTAGCATGCAGTTGAGGCTAAATCATGCATATCACAAGTATTTGAAGCTAAACCATTTGTTTCGCATGAATATTAAGCTAAACCATGTGTTTCGCATGCAGTTGAAGATAAGTCATGTATATCACAAGTATTTGAAGATAAACCATTTGATTCCCATGGATTTTAAGCTAAGCCTTCTACTTCGTATTGATTTGAAGATGAATCATGTGTTTCGCTTGGATTTGAAGCACAGCCTTCTACTTCGCATTGATATGAAGCTAAATAATGTGTTTCGCTTGGATTTTAAGCTAACTCGTTTGTTTCACATGCAGTTGAAGTTAAATCATGAATATCACAAGTGTTTGAAGCTAAATCATTTGTTCCGCATGGATTCGAAGATAACCCTTCTACTTCGCATTGATTTGAAGCTAAATCATGTTTTTCGCATGGATTTGAATCTAACTCGTTTATATCGCATGCAGTTGAAGCTAAATCATGTATATCACAAGTATTTGAAGCTAAAACATTTGATTCGCATGGATTTGCAACTCAGCATTCTACTTCGCATGGATTTGAAGCTAAATCATGTGATCCGCTTGGATTTTAAGCTAATTCATTTGTATCACATGCAGTTGAAGTTAAATCATGTATATCACAAGTGTTTGAAGCAAAACCATTTGTTTTTCATGGATTCGAAGATAATCCTTCTACTTCGCATTGATTTGAAGCTAAATCATGTGTTTCGTATGGATTTGAAGCAAAGCCTTCTACTTCGCATTGATTTGTAGTTAAATCATGTGTTTCGCATGGATTTGAAGATAAGCCTCCTACTTCGCATTGATTTGATGCTAAATCATGTGTTTCGCATGGATTTGAAGCTAAGCCTTCTACCTCGCATTGATTTGATGCTAAATAATGTGTTTCGCTTGGATTTTAAGCTAACTCGTTTGTATCACATGCAGTTGAAGTTAAATCATGTATATCACAAGTATTTGATGCTAAACGAATTATTTAGCATGGATTCGAAGATATCCTTTCTACTTCGCTTTATTTGAAGCTAAATCATGTGTTTGGCATGGATTTGAAGCTAACTCGTTTGATTCTCATGCTGTTGAAGCTAAATCATGTATATCACAAGTATTTGAAGCTAATCCATTTGATTCGCACGGATTTGATGATAACCCTTCTAGTTCGCATTGATTTGAAGCTAAAGCATGTGTTTCGCATTGATTTGAATCTAACTAGATTGTTTCGCATGCAGTTGAAGCTAAGTCATGTATATCACAAGTATTTGAAGATAAACCATTTGATTCCCATGGATTTGAAGCTATGCCTTCTACTTCGCATTGATTTGGAGCTAAATCATGTGTTTCGCATGGATTTAAAGCTACCTCGTTTGTTTCGCATGCACTTGAATATAAATCAAGAATATCACAAGTATTTGAAGCTAAATCGTTTGATTCGCATGGATTTGAAGCTAAGCCTTCTACCTCGCATTGATTTGAAGTTAAATCATGTATTTCGCTGGGATTTTGAAGCTAACTCGTTTCTATCACATGCAGTTGAAGTTAAATCATGTATATCAAAAGCGTTTGAAGCTAAATCATTTGTTTCGCATGGATTCGAAGATAACCCTTCTACTTCGCATTGATTTGAAGCTAAATCATGTTTTTCGCATGGATTTGATGCAAAGCCTTCTACTTCGCATTGATTTGGAGTTAAATCATGTGTTTCGTATGGATTTGAAGCTAACTCGTTTGTTTCGCATGCAGTTGAAGCTAAATCATGTATATCACAAGTATTTGAAGCTAATCCATCTGTTTCGCATGGATTCGAAAATCAGCCTTCTGCTTCGCATTGATTTGATGTTAAATCATATGTTTCGCATGTATTTGAAGCTAACTCGTTTGTTTCGCATGATGTTGAAGCTAAATCATGTATATCACAAGTGTTTGAAGCTAAACCATTTGTTTCGCATGGATTCGAAGAGAACCCTTCTACTTCGCATTGATTTGAAGCTAAATCATGTGTTTCGCATGGATTTGAAGCTAAGCCTTCTACCTCGCATTGATTTGAAGCTAAATCACGTTTTTCGCGTGGATTTGAAGCTAACTCGATTTTTTCGCATGCAGTAGAAGCTAAATCATGTATATCACAAGTATTTGAAGCTAAACCATTTGATTCGCACGGATTTGATGATAACCCTTCTAGTTCGCATTGATTTGAAGCTAAATCATGTGTTTCCCATGGATTTGAAGCTAACTCGTTTGTTTCGCATGCAGTTGAAGATAAGTCATGCATATCACAAGTATTTGAAGATAAACCATTTGATTCACATGGATTTGTAGCTATGCCTTCTACTTCGGATTGATTTGGAGCTAAATCATGTGTTTTGCAAGTATTTGAAGCTAACTCGTTTGTTTCGCAAGCTGTTGAAGCCAAATCATGTATATCACAAGTATTTGAACCTAAACCGTTTGATTCGCATGGATTTGAAGCTAAGCCTTCTACCTCGCATTGATTGGAAGATGAATCATGCATTTCGCTGGGATTTTGAAGCTAACTCGTTTGTTTCGCACGCACTCGAATCTAAATCAAGTATATCACAAATATTTGAAGCTAAACCGTTTGATTCGCATGGATTTGAAGCTAAGCCTTCTACTTCGTATTGATTTGAAGATGAATCATGTGTTTCGCTTGGATTTGAAGCTATGCCTTCTACTTCGCATTAATTTGAAGCTAAATCATGTGTTCCGCTTGGATTTTAAGCTAACTCGTTTGTATCACATGCAGTTGAAGTTAAATCATGTATATCACAAGTATTTGAAGCGAAACGATTTGTTTCGCATGGATTTGAAGACAAGCCCTATACTTCGCATTGATTTGAAGCTAAATCATGTGTTTCGCATGGATTTGAAGCTAACTCGTTTGTTTCGCACGCTGTTGAAGCTAAATCATGTATATCACAAGTATTTGAAGCTAAACCATTTGATTCGCATTGATTCGAAGATAAGCCTTCGTCTTGGCATTGATTTGAAGTTAAATCATGTGTTTCGCATGGATTTGAAGCTAAGCATTCTACCTCGCATTGATTTGAAGCTAAATCATGTGATTCGCATTGATTTGGGTGTAATTCATGTGTTTCGCATGGATTTGAAGCTAAGCCTGCTACATAGCATTGATTTGAAGCCAAATCATGTGTTTCGCATGGTTTTAGAGCTAACTCGTTATTTCGCCTGCATTTGGAGCTAAATCATGTATATCACAAATATTTGAAGCTAAACCATTTGTCTCGCATGGATTCGAAGATAAGCCTTCTACTTCGCATTGATATTAATCTAAATGATGTGTTTCGCATGGATTTAAAGCTAACTCGTTTGTTTCGCATGCTGTTGAAGCTAAATCATTTATATCACAAGTATTTGAAGCTAAACCAATTGTTTCGCATGGATTTGAAGATCAGCCTTCTGCTTCGCATTGATTTTAAGCTAAATCATGTGTTTCGTATTCATTTGAAGCTACCTCGTTTGTTTCGCATGCAGTTGAATCTAATTATGTATTTCAAAAGTATTTGAAGCTAAACCGTTTGATTCGCATGGATTTGAAGCTAAGCCTTCTACCTCGCATTGATTTGAAGATAAATCATGTGTTTCGCATGGATTTGAAGCTAACTCGTTTGTTTCGCATGCACTTGAATCTAAACTATGCATATCAAAAGTATTTGAAGCTAAACCGATTGATTCGCATGGATTTGAAGCTAAGCCTTCTACCTTGCATTGATTTGAAGATAAATCATGTGCTTCGCTTGGATTTGAAGCTAACTCGTTTGTTTCGCACGCACTTGAATCTAAATCAAGTATATCACAAGTATTTGAAGCTAAACCGTTTGATTCGCATGGATTTGAAGCTAAGCCTTCTACATCGCATTGATTTGAAGCCAAATGATGTGTTTCGCTGGATTTGAAGCTAACTCGTTTGTTTCGCATGCATTTGAAGCTAAATGATGTATATCACAAGTATTTGAGGCTAAACCATTTGTTTCGCATTGATTCGAAGATAAGCCTTCGTCTTGGCATTGATTTGAAGTTAAATCATGTGTTTCGCATGGATTTGAAGCTAAGCATTCTACTTCGCATTGATTTGAAGCTAAATCATGTGATTCGCATTGATTTGGGTGTAATTCATGTGTTTCGCATGGATTTGAAGCTAAGCCTGCTACATAGCATTGATTTGAAGCCAAATCATGTGTTTCGCATTGTTTTAGAGCTAACTCGTTATTTCGCCTGCATTTGGAGCTAAATCATGTATATCACAAATATTTGAAGCTAAACCATTTGTCTCGCATGGATTCGAAGATAAGCCTTCTACTTCGCATTGATATTAATCTAAATGATGTGTTTCGCATGGATTTAAAGCTAACTCGTTTGTTTCGCATGCTGTTGAAGCTAAATCATTTATATCACAAGTATTTGAAGCTAAACCAATTGTTTCGCATGGATTTGAAGATCAGCCTTCTACTTCGCATTGATTTGAAGCTAAATCATGTGTTTCGCATGGATTTGAAGCTAACTCGTTTGTTTCGCATGCTGTTGAAGCTAAGTCAAGTATATAGCAAGTACATGAAGCAAAACCATTTGTTTCGCATGTATTCGAAGATAACCCTTCTACTTCGCATTGATTTGAAGATAAATAATGTGTTTCGCTTGGATTTGAAACTAACTCGTTTGTATCGCACGCACTTGAATCTAAATCAAGTATATCACAAGTATTTGAAGCTAAACCGTTTGATTCGCATGGATCTGAAGCTAAGCCTTCTACTTCGCATTGATTTTAAGCTAAATCATACGTTTCGCATGGATTTAAAGCTAACTCGATTGTTTCGCATGCAGTTGAAGCTAAATCATGTATATCACAAGTATTTGAAGCTAAACCATTTGTTTTGCATGGATTCGAAGATCAGCCTTCTGCCTCGCTTTGATTTGATGTTAAATCATATGTTTCGCATGGATTTGAAGCTATCTCGTTTGTTACGCATGCACTTGAATCTAAATCATGTATATCACAAGCATTTGAAGCTAAACCATTTGATTCGCGTGGATTTGAAGCTAGGCCTTCTACTTTGCATTGATTTGAAGCTAAATCATGTGTTTCGCTTGGATTTGAAGCTAAGTCGTATGTTTCGCACGCTGTTGAAGATAAATCATGTATATTACAAGTATTTGACGCTGTACCATTTGATCCGCATGGATTTGAAGCTAAGCCTTCTGTGTCGCATTGATTTGAAACTGAATCATGTGATGCATTTGGATTTGAAGCTAAGTCGTTTATATCACCTGCATTTGAAGCCATATCACTTATATCGCAATTATCTGACGCTAAATCATTTGTTTCTCAAGAATTTGAAGATCAGCCTTCTACTTCGCATTGATTTGAAGCTAAATCATGTGTTTCGCATGGATTTGAAACTAACTCGTTTGTATCGCACGCACTTGAATCTAAATCAAGTATATCACAAGTATTTGAAGCTAAACCGTTTGATTCGCATGGATCTGAAGCTAAGCCTTCTACTTCGCATTGATTTTAAGCTAAATCATACGTTTCGCATGGATTTAAAGCTAACTCGTTTGTTTCGCATGCAGTTGAAGCTAAATCATGTATATCACAAGTATTTGAAGCTAAACCATTTGTTTCGCATGGATTCGAATATCAGCCTTCTGCTTCGCAGTGATTTGATGTTAAATCATATGTTTCGCATGGATTTGAAGCTAAGCCTTCTACCTCGCATTGATTTGAAAATAAATCATGTGTTTCGCTTGGATTTGAAGCTAACTCGTTTGTTTCGCACGCACTTGAATCTAAATCAAGTATATCACAAGTATTTGAAGCTAAACCATTTGTTTTGCATGGATTCGAAGATCAGCCTTCTGCCTCGCTTTGATTTGATGTTAATTCATATGTTTCGCATGGATTTGAAGCTATCTCGTTTGTTACGCATGCACTTGAATCTAAATCATGTATATCACAAGCATTGAAGCTAAACCATTTGATTCGCGTGGATTTGAAGCTAGGCCTTCTACTTTGCATTGATTTGAAGATAAATAATGTGTTTCGCTTGGATTTGAAACTAACTCGTTTGTATCGCACGCACTTGAATCTAAATCAAGTATATCACAAGTATTTGAAGCTAAACCGTTTGATTCGCATGGATCTGAAGCTAAGCCTTCTACTTCGCATTGATTTTAAGCTAAATCATACGTTTCGCATGGATTTAAAGCTAACTCGATTGTTTCGCATGCAGTTGAAGCTAAATCATGTATATCACAAGTATTTGAAGCTAAACCATTTGTTTTGCATGGATTCGAAGATCAGCCTTCTGCCTCGCTTTGATTTGATGTTAAATCATATGTTTCGCATGGATTTGATGCTATCTCGTTTGTTACGCATGCACTTGAATCTAAATCATGTATATCACAAGCATTTGAAGCAAAACCATTTGATTCGCGTGGATTTGAAGCTAGGCCTTCTACTTTGCATTGATTTGAAGCTAAATCATGTGTTTCGCCTGGCTTTGAAGCTAACTCGTATGTTTCGCACGCTGTTGAAGATAAATCATGTATATTACAAGTATTTGACGCTGTACCATTTGATCCGCATGGATTTGAAGCTAAGCCTTCTGTGTCGCATTGATTTGAAACTGAATCATGTGATGCCTTTGGATTTGAAGCTAAGTCGTTTATATCACCTGCATTTGAAGCCATATCACTTATATCGCAATTATCTGACGCTAAATCATTTGTTTCTCAAGAATTTGAAGATCAGCCTTCTACTTCGCATTGATTTGAAGCTAAATCATGTGTTTCGCATGGATTTGAAACTAACTCGTTTGTATCGCACGCACTTGAATCTAAATCAAGTATATCACAAGTATTTGAAGCTAAACCGTTTGATTCGCATGGATCTGAAGCTAAGCCTTCTACTTCGCATTGATTTTAAGCTAAATCATACGTTTCGCATGGATTTAAAGCTAACTCGTTTGTTTCGCATGCAGTTGAAGCTAAATCATGTATATCACAAGTATTTGAAGCTAAACCATTTGTTTCGCATGGATTCGAATATCAGCCTTCTGCTTCGCAGTGATTTGATGTTAAATCATATGTTTCGCATGGATTTGAAGCTAAGCCTTCCACCTCGCATTGATTTGAAAATAAATCATGTGTTTCGCTTGGATTTGAAGCTAACTCGTTTGTTTCGCACGCACTTGAATCTAAATCAAGTATATCACAAGTATTTGAAGCTAAACCATTTGTTTTGCATGGATTCGAAGATCAGCCTTCTGCCTCGCTTTGATTTGATGCTAAATCATATGTTTCGCATGGATTTGAAGCTATCTCGTTTGTTTCGCATGCACTTGAATCTAAACTATGCATATCACAAGTATTTGAAGCTAAACCGATTGATTCGCATGGATTTGAAGCTAAGCCTTCTACCTTGCATTGATTTGAAGATATATCATGTGTTTCGCATGGATTTGAAGCTAACTCGTTTGTTTCGCATGCACTTGAATCTAAACTATGCATATCACAAGTATTTGAAGCTAAACCGATTGATTCGCATGGATTTGAAGCTAAGCCTTCTACCTTGCATTGATTTGAAGATATATCATGTGTTTCGCTTGGATTTGAAGCTAACTCGTTTGTTTCGCACGCACTTGAATCTAAATCAAGTACATCACAAGTATTTGAAGCTAAACCGTTTGATTCGCATGGATTTGAAGCTAAGCCTTCTACTTCGCATTGATTTGAAGCCAAATGATGTGTTTCGCATGGATTTAAAGCGCACTCGTTTGTTTCGCCTGCATTTGAAGCTATATCACTTATATTGGCAAGTATTTGAAGCTAAATCTTTCGTTTCGCGTGGATTTAAAACTAAGCATTCTACTTCACGTTGATTTGAACTTAAATCATGTTTTTCGCTGGATTTGAAGCTAACTCGTTTGTTTCGCATGCATTTGAAGCTCAATGATGTATATCACAAGTATTTGAAGCTGAAACATTTGTTTCGCATAGATTTGAAGCTAAGCATTCTACTTCGCGTTGATTTGAAGCTAAATCATGTGTCTCGCTTGGATTTGAAGCTAACTGGTTTGTTTCGCATGCAGTTTAAGCTATATCATCTATATCACAAGTATTTGAAGCTGAAGCATTTGTTTCAAATGAATATTAAGCTAAACAATGTGTTTCGCATGAATTTGAAGCTAAATCATGTGTTTCGCTAGGATTTGAAGCTAACTCGTTTGCTTAGCATGCAGTTGAGGCTAAATCATGCATATCACAAGTAATTGAAGTTAAACCATTTGATTCGCAAGAATATTATGCTAAACCATGTATTTCGAATGAATTTGAAGCTGAATCATGTGATTCGCATGGATTTGAAGCTGACTCGTTTGTTTCGCATGCAGTTGGATCTAATTATGTATATCAAAAGTATTTGAAGTTAAACCATTTGATTCGCATGGATTTGAAGCTAAGCCTTCTACTTCGCATTGATTTGAAGCTAAATCATGTGTGTCGCCTGGATTTGAAGCTAAGTCGTTTGTTTCGCATGCAGTTGAAGCTAAATCATGTATATCACAAGCATTTGAAGCTGAACCATTTGTTTCGCATAGATTTGAAGCTAAGCATTCTACTTCGCGTTGATTTGAAGCTAAATCATGTGTCTCGCTTGGATTTGAAGCTAACTGGTTTGTTTCGCATGCAGTTGAAGCTATATCATCTATACCACAAGTATTTGAAGCTGAAGCATTTGTTTCAAATGAATATTACGCTAAACAATGTGTTTCGCATGAATTTGAAGCTAAATCATGTGTTTCGCTAGGATTTGAAGCTAACTCGTTTGCTTAGCATGCAGTTGAGGCTAAATCATGCATATCACAAGTATTTGAAGCTAAACCATTTGTTTCGCATGAATATTAAGCTAAACCATGTGTTTCGCATGCAGTTGAAGATAAGTCATGTATATCACAAGTATTTGAAGATAAACCATTTGATTCCCATGGATTTTAAGCTAAGCCTTCTACTTCGTATTGATTTGAAGATGAATCATGTGTTTCGCTTGGATTTGAAGCACAGCCTTCTACTTCGCATTGATATGAAGCTAAATAATGTGTTTCGCTTGGATTTTAAGCTAACTCGTTTGTTTCACATGCAGTTGAAGTTAAATCATGAATATCACAAGTGTTTGAAGCTAAATCATTTGTTCCGCATGGATTCGAAGATAACCCTTCTACTTCGCATTGATTTGAAGCTAAATCATGTTTTTCGCATGGATTTGAATCTAACTCGTTTATATCGCATGCAGTTGAAGCTAAATCATGTATATCACAAGTATTTGAAGCTAAAACATTTGATTCGCATGGATTTGCAACTCAGCATTCTACTTCGCATGGATTTGAAGCTAAATCATGTGATCCGCTTGGATTTTAAGCTAATTCATTTGTATCACATGCAGTTGAAGTTAAATCATGTATATCACAAGTGTTTGAAGCAAAACCATTTGTTTTTCATGGATTCGAAGATAATCCTTCTACTTCGCATTGATTTGAAGCTAAATCATGTGTTTCGTATGGATTTGAAGCAAAGCCTTCTACTTCGCATTGATTTGTAGTTAAATCATGTGTTTCGCATGGATTTGAAGATAAGCCTCCTACTTCGCATTGATTTGATGCTAAATCATGTGTTTCGCATGGATTTGAAGCTAAGCCTTCTACCTCGCATTGATTTGATGCTAAATAATGTGTTTCGCTTGGATTTTAAGCTAACTCGTTTGTATCACATGCAGTTGAAGTTAAATCATGTATATCACAAGTATTTGATGCTAAACGAATTATTTAGCATGGATTCGAAGATATCCTTTCTACTTCGCTTTATTTGAAGCTAAATCATGTGTTTGGCATGGATTTGAAGCTAACTCGTTTGATTCTCATGCTGTTGAAGCTAAATCATGTATATCACAAGTATTTGAAGCTAATCCATTTGATTCGCACGGATTTGATGATAACCCTTCTAGTTCGCATTGATTTGAAGCTAAAGCATGTGTTTCGCATTGATTTGAATCTAACTAGATTGTTTCGCATGCAGTTGAAGCTAAGTCATGTATATCACAAGTATTTGAAGATAAACCATTTGATTCCCATGGATTTGAAGCTATGCCTTCTACTTCGCATTGATTTGGAGCTAAATCATGTGTTTCGCATGGATTTAAAGCTACCTCGTTTGTTTCGCATGCACTTGAATATAAATCAAGAATATCACAAGTATTTGAAGCTAAATCGTTTGATTCGCATGGATTTGAAGCTAAGCCTTCTACCTCGCATTGATTTGAAGTTAAATCATGTATTTCGCTGGGATTTTGAAGCTAACTCGTTTCTATCACATGCAGTTGAAGTTAAATCATGTATATCAAAAGCGTTTGAAGCTAAATCATTTGTTTCGCATGGATTCGAAGATAACCCTTCTACTTCGCATTGATTTGAAGCTAAATCATGTTTTTCGCATGGATTTGATGCAAAGCCTTCTACTTCGCATTGATTTGGAGTTAAATCATGTGTTTCGTATGGATTTGAAGCTAACTCGTTTGTTTCGCATGCAGTTGAAGCTAAATCATGTATATCACAAGTATTTGAAGCTAATCCATCTGTTTCGCATGGATTCGAAAATCAGCCTTCTGCTTCGCATTGATTTGATGTTAAATCATATGTTTCGCATGTATTTGAAGCTAACTCGTTTGTTTCGCATGATGTTGAAGCTAAATCATGTATATCACAAGTGTTTGAAGCTAAACCATTTGTTTCGCATGGATTCGAAGAGAACCCTTCTACTTCGCATTGATTTGAAGCTAAATCATGTGTTTCGCATGGATTTGAAGCTAAGCCTTCTACCTCGCATTGATTTGAAGCTAAATCACGTTTTTCGCGTGGATTTGAAGCTAACTCGATTTTTTCGCATGCAGTAGAAGCTAAATCATGTATATCACAAGTATTTGAAGCTAAACCATTTGATTCGCACGGATTTGATGATAACCCTTCTAGTTCGCATTGATTTGAAGCTAAATCATGTGTTTCCCATGGATTTGAAGCTAACTCGTTTGTTTCGCATGCAGTTGAAGATAAGTCATGCATATCACAAGTATTTGAAGATAAACCATTTGATTCACATGGATTTGTAGCTATGCCTTCTACTTCGGATTGATTTGGAGCTAAATCATGTGTTTTGCAAGTATTTGAAGCTAACTCGTTTGTTTCGCAAGCTGTTGAAGCCAAATCATGTATATCACAAGTATTTGAACCTAAACCGTTTGATTCGCATGGATTTGAAGCTAAGCCTTCTACCTCGCATTGATTGGAAGATGAATCATGCATTTCGCTGGGATTTTGAAGCTAACTCGTTTGTTTCGCACGCACTCGAATCTAAATCAAGTATATCACAAATATTTGAAGCTAAACCGTTTGATTCGCATGGATTTGAAGCTAAGCCTTCTACTTCGTATTGATTTGAAGATGAATCATGTGTTTCGCTTGGATTTGAAGCTATGCCTTCTACTTCGCATTAATTTGAAGCTAAATCATGTGTTCCGCTTGGATTTTAAGCTAACTCGTTTGTATCACATGCAGTTGAAGTTAAATCATGTATATCACAAGTATTTGAAGCGAAACGATTTGTTTCGCATGGATTTGAAGACAAGCCCTATACTTCGCATTGATTTGAAGCTAAATCATGTGTTTCGCATGGATTTGAAGCTAACTCGTTTGTTTCGCACGCTGTTGAAGCTAAATCATGTATATCACAAGTATTTGAAGCTAAACCATTTGATTCGCACGGATTTGATTATAACCCTTCTAGTTCGCATTGATTTGAAGCTAAATCATGTGTTTCGCATGGATTTAAAGCTAACTCGATTGTTTCGCATGCACTTGAATATAAATCAAGTATATCACAAGTATTTGAAGCTAAACCGTTTGATTCGCATGGATTTGAAGCTATGCCTTCTACTTCGCATTGATTTGGAGCTAAATCATGTGTTTCGCATGTATTTGAAGCTAACTCGTTTGTTTCGCATGCAGTTGAAGCTAAATCATGTATATCACAAGTATTTCAATCTAAACCATTTGATTCGCACGGATTTGATGATAACCCTTCTAGTTCGCATTGATTTGGAGCTAAATCATGTGTTTCGCATGGATTTGAAGTTAACTCGTTTGTTTCGCATGCAGTTGAAGCTAAATCATGTATATCACAAGTATTTGATGCTAAACGATTTGTTTCGCATGGATTCGAAGATAACCTTTCTACTTCGCTTTGATTTGAAGCTAAATCATGTGTTTCGCATGTATTTGAAGCTAATTCGTTTGTTTCGCATGCTGTTGAAGCTAAATCATGTTTACCACAAGTTTTTGAAGCTAAACCATTTGATTCGCACGGATTTGATGATAACCCTTCTAGTTCGCATTGATTTGAAGCTAAATCATGTGTTTCCCATGGATTTGAAGCTATCTCGTTTGTTTCGCATGCAGTTGAAGCTAAGTCATGCGTATCACAAGTATTTGAATATAAACCATTTGATTCACATGGATTTGTAGCTATGCCTTCTACTTCGCATTGATTTGGAGCTAAATCATGTGTTTCGCATGTATTTGAAGCTAACTCGTTTGTTTCGCATGCTGTTGAAGCTAAATCATGTATATCACAAGTATTTGAACGTAAACCGTTTGATTCGCATGGATTTGAAGCTAAGCCTTCTACCTCGCATTGATTTGAAGATAAATCATGTATTTCGCTGGGATTTTGAAGCTAACTCGTTTGTTTCGCACGCACTTGAATCTAAATCAAGTATATCACTAGTATTTGAAGCTAAACCGTTTGATTCGCGTGGATTTAAAGCTAAGCATTCTACTTCGCGTTGATTTGAAGCTAAATCATGTGTCTCGCTTGGATTTGAAGCTAACTGGTTTGTTTCGCATGCAGTTGAAGCTATATCATCTATATCACAAGTATTTGAAGCTGAAGCATTTGTTTCAAATGAATATTAAGCTAAACAATGTGTTTCGCATGAATTTGAAGCTAAATCATGTGTTTCGCTAGGATTTGAAGCTAACTCGTTTGCTTAGCATGCAGTTGAGGCTAAATCATGCATATCACAAGTATTTGAAGTTAAACCATTTGATTCGCAAGAATATTATGCTAAACCATGTATTTCGAATGAATTTGAAGCTGAATCATGTGATTCGCATGGATTTGAAGCTGACTCGTTTGTTTCGCATGCAGTTGGATCTAATTATGTATATCAAAAGTATTTGAAGTTAAACCATTTGATTCGCATGGATTTGAAGCTAAGCCTTCTACTTCGCATTGATTTGAAGCTAAATCATGTGTGTCGCCTGGATTTGAAGCTAAGTCGTTTGTTTCGCATGCAGTTGAAGCTAAATCATGTATATCACAAGCATTTGAAGCTGAACCATTTGTTTCGCATAGATTTGAAGCTAAGCATTCTACTTCGCGTTGATTTGAAGCTAAATCATGTGTCTCGCTTGGATTTGAAGCTAACTGGTTTGTTTCGCATGCAGTTGAAGCTATATCATCTATATCACAAGTATTTGAAGCTGAAGCATTTGTTTCAAATGAATATTACGCTAAACAATGTGTTTCGCATGAATTTGAAGCTAAATCATGTGTTTCGCTAGGATTTGAAGCTAACTCGTTTGCTTAGCATGCAGTTGAGGCTAAATCATGCATATCACAAGTATTTGAAGCTAAACCATTTGTTTCGCATGAATATTAAGCTAAACCATGTGTTTCGCATGCAGTTGAAGATAAGTCATGTATATCACAAGTATTTGAAGATAAACCATTTGATTCCCATGGATTTTAAGCTAAGCCTTCTACTTCGTATTGATTTGAAGATGAATCATGTGTTTCGCTTGGATTTGAAGCACAGCCTTCTACTTCGCATTGATATGAAGCTAAATAATGTGTTTCGCTTGGATTTTAAGCTAACTCGTTTGTTTCACATGCAGTTGAAGTTAAATCATGAATATCACAAGTGTTTGAAGCTAAATCATTTGTTTCGCATGGATTCGAAGATAACCCTTCTACTTCGCATTGATTTGAAGCTAAATCATGTTTTTCGCATGGATTTGAATCTAACTCGTTTATATCGCATGCAGTTGAAGCTAAATCATGTATATCACAAGTATTTGAAGCTAAAACATTTGATTCGCATGGATTTGCAACTCAGCATTCTACTTCGCATGGATTTGAAGCTAAATCATGTGATCCGCTTGGATTTTAAGCTAATTCATTTGTATCACATGCAGTTGAAGTTAAATCATGTATATCACAAGTGTTTGAAGCTAAATCATTTGTTTCGCATGGATTCGGAGATAACCCTTCTACTTCGCATTGATTTGGAGCTAAATCATGTTTTTCGCATGGATTTGAAACAAAGCCTTCTACTTCGCATTGATTTGGAGTTAAATCATGTGTTTCGCATGGATTTGAAGATAAGCCTCCTACTTCGCATTGATTTGATGCTAAATCATGTGTTTCGCATGGATTTGAAGCTAACTCGTTTGTTTCGCATGCTGTTGAAGCTAAATCAAGTATATCACAAGTATTTGAAGCAAAACCATTTGATTCGCACGGATTTGATGATAACCCTTCTAGTTCGCATTGATTTGGAGCTAAATCATGTGTTTCGCATGGATTTAAGGCTAACTCGTTTGTTTCGCATGCAGTTGAAGCTAAATCATGTATATCACAATTTGTTTGAAGCTAAACCATTTGTTTTTCATGGATTCGAAGATAATCCTTCTACTTCGCATTGATTTGAAGCTAAATCATGTGTTTCGTATGGATTTGAAGCAAAGCCTTCTACTTCGCATTGATTTGTAGTTAAATCATGTGTTTCGCATGGATTTGAAGATAAGCCTCCTACTTCGCATTGATTTGATGCTAAATCATGTGTTTCGCATGGATTTGAAGCTAAGCCTTCTACTTCGCATAGATTTGGAGTTAAATCATGTGTTTCGCATGGATTTAAAGCTAAATCGTTGTTTCGCATGCAGTTGAAGTTAAATCATGTATATCACAAGTATTTGATGCTAAACGAATTGTTTAGCATGGATTCGAAGATAACCTTTCTACTTCGCTTTATTTGAAGCTAAATCATGTGTTTGGCATGGATTTGAAGCTAACTCGTTTGATTCTCATGCTGTTGAAGCTAAATCAAGTAAATCACAAGTATTTGAAGCTAATCCATTTGATTCGCACGGATTTGATGATAACCCTTCTAGTTCGCATTGATTTGAAGCTAAAGCATGTGTTTCGCATTGATTTGAATCTAACTAGATTGTTTCGCATGCAGTTGAAGCTAAGTCATGTATATCACAAGTATTTGAAGATAAACCATTTGATTCCCATGGATTTGAAGCTATGCCTTCTACTTCGCATTGATTTGGAGTTAAATCATGTGTTTTGCATGGATTTAAAGCTACCTCGTTTGTTTCGCATGCACTTGAATATAAATCAAGAATATCACAAGTATTTGAAGCTAAACCGTTTGATTCGCATGGATTTGAAGCTAAGCCTTCTACCTCGCATTGATTTGAAGTTAAATCATGTATTTCGCTGGGATTTTGAAGCTAACTCGTTTCTATCACATGCAGTTGAAGTTAAATCATGTATATCAAAAGCGTTTGAAGCTAAATCATTTGTTTCGCATGGATTCGAAGATAACCCTTCTACTTCGCATTGATTTGAAGCTAAATCATGTTTTTCGCATGGATTTGATGCAAAGCCTTCTACTTCGCATTGATTTGGAGTTAAATCATGTGTTTCGTATGGATTTGAAGCTAACTCGTTTGTTTCGCATGCAGTTGAAGCTAAATCATGTATATCACAAGTATTTGAAGCTAATCCATCTGTTTCGCATGGATTCGAAAATCAGCCTTCTGCTTCGCATTGATTTGATGTTAAATCATATGTTTCGCATGTATTTCAAGCTAACTCGTTTGTTTCGCATGATGTTGAAGCTAAATCATGTATATCACAAGTGTTTGAAGCTAAACCATTTGTTTCGCATGGATTCGAAGAGAACCCTTCTACTTCGCATTGATTTGAAGCTAAATCATGTGTTTCGCATGGATTTGAAGCTAAGCCTTCTACCTCGCATTGATTTGAAGCTAAATAATGTGTTCCGCTTGGATATTAAGCTAACTCGTTTGTATCACATGCAGTTGAAGTTAAATCATGTATATCACAATTATTTGATGCTAAACGATTTGTTTCGCATGGATTCGAAGATAACCTTTCTACTACGCTTTGATTTGAAGCGAAATCATGTGTTTCGCATGGATTTGAAGCAAAGCCTTCTACTTCGCATTGATTTGAGTCTAAATCACGTTTTTCGCGTGGATTTGAAGCTAACTCGATTTTTTCGCATGCAGTAGAAGCTAAATCATGTATATCACAAGTATTTGAAGCTAAACCATTTGATTCGCACGGATTTGATGATAACCCTTCTAGTTCGCATTGATTTGAAGCTAAATCATGTGTTTCCCATGGATTTGAAGCTAACTCGTTTGTTTCGCATGCAGTTGAAGATAAGTCATGCATATCACAAGTATTTGAAGATAAAGCATTTGATTCACATGGATTTGTAGCTATGCCTTCTACTTCGGATTGATTTGGAGCTAAATCATGTGTTTTGCAAGTATTTGAAGCTAACTCGTTTGTTTCGCAAGCTGTTGAAGCCAAATCATGTATATCACAAGTATTTGAACCTAAACCGTTTGATTCGCATGGATTTGAAGCTAAGCCTTCTACCTCGCATTGATTGGAAGATGAATCATGCATTTCGCTGGGATTTTGAAGCTAACTCGTTTGTTTCGCACGCACTTGAATCTAAATCAAGTATATCACAAATATTTGAAGCTAAACCGTTTGATTCGCATGGATTTGAAGCTAAGCCTTCTACTTCGTATTGATTTGAAGATGAATCATGTGTTTCGCTTGGATTTGAAGCTATGCCTTCTACTTCGCATTAATTTGAAGCTAAATCATGTGTTCCGCTTGGATTTTAAGCTAACTCGTTTGTATCACATGCAGTTGAAGTTAAATCATGTATATCACAAGTATTTGAAGCGAAACGATTTGTTTCGCATGGATTTGAAGACAAGCCCTATACTTCGCATTGATTTGAAGCTAAATCATGTGTTTCGCATGGATTTGAAGCTAACTCATTTGTTTCGCACGCTGTTGAAGCTAAATCATGTATATCACAAGTATTTGAAGCTAAACCATTTGATTCGCACGGATTTGATTATAACCCTTCTAGTTCGCATTGATTTGAAGCTAAATCATGTGTTTCGCATGGATTTAAAGCTAACTCGTTTGTTTCGCATGCACTTGAATATAAATCAAGTATATCACAAGTATTTGAAGCTAAACCGTTTGATTCGCATGGATTTGAAGCTATGCCTTCTACTTCGCATTGATTTGGAGCTAAATCATGTGTTTCGTATGGATTTGAAGCAAAGCCTTCTACTTCGCATTGATTTGTAGTTAAATCATGTGTTTCGCATGGATTTGAAGATAAGCCTCCTACTTCGCATTGATTTGATGCTAAATCATGTGTTTCGCATGGATTTGAAGCTAAGCCTTCTACTTCGCATAGATTTGGAGTTAAATCATGTGTTTCGCATGGATTTAAAGCTAAATCGTTGTTTCGCATGCAGTTGAAGTTAAATCATGTATATCACAAGTATTTGATGCTAAACGAATTGTTTAGCATGGATTCGAAGATAACCTTTCTACTTCGCTTTATTTGAAGCTAAATCATGTGTTTGGCATGGATTTGAAGCTAACTCGTTTGATTCTCATGCTGTTGAAGCTAAATCAAGTAAATCACAAGTATTTGAAGCTAATCCATTTGATTCGCACGGATTTGATGATAACCCTTCTAGTTCGCATTGATTTGAAGCTAAAGCATGTGTTTCGCATTGATTTGAATCTAACTAGATTGTTTCGCATGCAGTTGAAGCTAAGTCATGTATATCACAAGTATTTGAAGATAAACCATTTGATTCCCATGGATTTGAAGCTATGCCTTCTACTTCGCATTGATTTGGAGTTAAATCATGTGTTTTGCATGGATTTAAAGCTACCTCGTTTGTTTCGCATGCACTTGAATATAAATCAAGAATATCACAAGTATTTGAAGCTAAACCGTTTGATTCGCATGGATTTGAAGCTAAGCCTTCTACCTCGCATTGATTTGAAGTTAAATCATGTATTTCGCTGGGATTTTGAAGCTAACTCGTTTCTATCACATGCAGTTGAAGTTAAATCATGTATATCAAAAGCGTTTGAAGCTAAATCATTTGTTTCGCATGGATTCGAAGATAACCCTTCTACTTCGCATTGATTTGAAGCTAAATCATGTTTTTCGCATGGATTTGATGCAAAGCCTTCTACTTCGCATTGATTTGGAGTTAAATCATGTGTTTCGTATGGATTTGAAGCTAACTCGTTTGTTTCGCATGCAGTTGAAGCTAAATCATGTATATCACAAGTATTTGAAGCTAATCCATCTGTTTCGCATGGATTCGAAAATCAGCCTTCTGCTTCGCATTGATTTGATGTTAAATCATATGTTTCGCATGTATTTGAAGCTAACTCGTTTGTTTCGCATGATGTTGAAGCTAAATCATGTATATCACAAGTGTTTGAAGCTAAACCATTTGTTTCGCATGGATTCGAAGAGAACCCTTCTACTTCGCATTGATTTGAAGCTAAATCATGTGTTTCGCATGGATTTGAAGCTAAGCCTTCTACCTCGCATTGATTTGAAGCTAAATAATGTGTTCCGCTTGGATATTAAGCTAACTCGTTTGTATCACATGCAGTTGAAGTTAAATCATGTATATCACAAGTATTTGAAGCGAAACGATTTGTTTCGCATGGATTTGAAGACAAGCCCTATACTTCGCATTGATTTGAAGCTAAATCATGTGTTTCGCATGGATTTGAAGCTAACTCATTTGTTTCGCACGCTGTTGAAGCTAAATCATGTATATCACAAGTATTTGAAGCTAAACCATTTGATTCGCACGGATTTGATTATAACCCTTCTAGTTCGCATTGATTTGAAGCTAAATCATGTGTTTCGCATGGATTTAAAGCTAACTCGTTTGTTTCGCATGCACTTGAATATAAATCAAGTATATCACAAGTATTTGAAGCTAAACCGTTTGATTCGCATGGATTTGAAGCTATGCCTTCTACTTCGCATTGATTTGGAGCTAAATCATGTGTTTCGTATGGATTTGAAGCAAAGCCTTCTACTTCGCATTGATTTGTAGTTAAATCATGTGTTTCGCATGGATTTGAAGATAAGCCTCCTACTTCGCATTGATTTGATGCTAAATCATGTGTTTCGCATGGATTTGAAGCTAAGCCTTCTACTTCGCATAGATTTGGAGTTAAATCATGTGTTTCGCATGGATTTAAAGCTAAATCGTTGTTTCGCATGCAGTTGAAGTTAAATCATGTATATCACAAGTATTTGATGCTAAACGAATTGTTTAGCATGGATTCGAAGATAACCTTTCTACTTCGCTTTATTTGAAGCTAAATCATGTGTTTGGCATGGATTTGAAGCTAACTCGTTTGATTCTCATGCTGTTGAAGCTAAATCAAGTAAATCACAAGTATTTGAAGCTAATCCATTTGATTCGCACGGATTTGATGATAACCCTTCTAGTTCGCATTGATTTGAAGCTAAAGCATGTGTTTCGCATTGATTTGAATCTAACTAGATTGTTTCGCATGCAGTTGAAGCTAAGTCATGTATATCACAAGTATTTGAAGATAAACCATTTGATTCCCATGGATTTGAAGCTATGCCTTCTACTTCGCATTGATTTGGAGTTAAATCATGTGTTTTGCATGGATTTAAAGCTACCTCGTTTGTTTCGCATGCACTTGAATATAAATCAAGAATATCACAAGTATTTGAAGCTAAACCGTTTGATTCGCATGGATTTGAAGCTAAGCCTTCTACCTCGCATTGATTTGAAGTTAAATCATGTATTTCGCTGGGATTTTGAAGCTAACTCGTTTCTATCACATGCAGTTGAAGTTAAATCATGTATATCAAAAGCGTTTGAAGCTAAATCATTTGTTTCGCATGGATTCGAAGATAACCCTTCTACTTCGCATTGATTTGAAGCTAAATCATGTTTTTCGCATGGATTTGATGCAAAGCCTTCTACTTCGCATTGATTTGGAGTTAAATCATGTGTTTCGTATGGATTTGAAGCTAACTCGTTTGTTTCGCATGCAGTTGAAGCTAAATCATGTATATCACAAGTATTTGAAGCTAATCCATCTGTTTCGCATGGATTCGAAAATCAGCCTTCTGCTTCGCATTGATTTGATGTTAAATCATATGTTTCGCATGTATTTGAAGCTAACTCGTTTGTTTCGCATGATGTTGAAGCTAAATCATGTATATCACAAGTGTTTGAAGCTAAACCATTTGTTTCGCATGGATTCGAAGAGAACCCTTCTACTTCGCGTTGATTTGAAGCTAAATCATGTGTTTCGCATGGATTTGAAGCTAAGCCTTCTACCTCGCATTGATTTGAAGCTAAATAATGTGTTCCGCTTGGATATTAAGCTAACTCGTTTGTATCACATGCAGTTGAAGTTAAATCATGTATATCACAATTATTTGATGCTAAACGATTTGTTTCGCATGGATTCGAAGATAACCTTTCTACTACGCTTTGATTTGAAGCGAAATCATGTGTTTCGCATGGATTTGAAGCAAAGCCTTCTACTTCGCATTGATTTGAGTCTAAATCACGTTTTTCGCGTGGATTTGAAGCTAACTCGATTTTTTCGCATGCAGTAGAAGCTAAATCATGTATATCACAAGTATTTGAAGCTAAACCATTTGATTCGCACGGATTTGATGATAACCCTTCTAGTTCGCATTGATTTGAAGCTAAATCATGTGTTTCCCATGGATTTGAAGCTAACTCGTTTGTTTCGCATGCAGTTGAAGATAAGTCATGCATATCACAAGTATTTGAAGATAAAGCATTTGATTCACATGGATTTGTAGCTATGCCTTCTACTTCGGATTGATTTGGAGCTAAATCATGTGTTTTGCAAGTATTTGAAGCTAACTCGTTTGTTTCGCAAGCTGTTGAAGCCAAATCATGTATATCACAAGTATTTGAACCTAAACCGTTTGATTCGCATGGATTTGAAGCTAAGCCTTCTACCTCGCATTGATTGGAAGATGAATCATGCATTTCGCTGGGATTTTGAAGCTAACTCGTTTGTTTCGCACGCACTTGAATCTAAATCAAGTATATCACAAATATTTGAAGCTAAACCGTTTGATTCGCATGGATTTGAAGCTAAGCCTTCTACTTCGTATTGATTTGAAGATGAATCATGTGTTTCGCTTGGATTTGAAGCTATGCCTTCTACTTCGCATTAATTTGAAGCTAAATCATGTGTTCCGCTTGGATTTTAAGCTAACTCGTTTGTATCACATGCAGTTGAAGTTAAATCATGTATATCACAAGTATTTGAAGCGAAACGATTTGTTTCGCATGGATTTGAAGACAAGCCCTATACTTCGCATTGATTTGAAGCTAAATCATGTGTTTCGCATGGATTTGAAGCTAACTCATTTGTTTCGCACGCTGTTGAAGCTAAATCATGTATATCACAAGTATTTGAAGCTAAACCATTTGATTCGCACTGATTTGATTATAACCCTTCTAGTTCGCATTGATTTGAAGCTAAATCATGTGTTTCGCATGGATTTAAAGCTAACTCGTTTGTTTCGCATGCACTTGAATATAAATCAAGTATATCACAAGTATTTGAAGCTAAACCGTTTGATTCGCATGGATTTGAAGCTATGCCTTCTACTTCGCATTGATTTGGAGCTAAATCATGTGTTTCGCATGTATTTGAAGCTAACTCGTTTGCTTCGCATGCAGTTGAAGCTAAATCATGTATATCACAAGTATTTGAATCTAAACCATTTGATTCGCACGGATTTGATGATAACCCTTCTAGTTCGCATTGATTTGGAGCTAAATCATGTGTTTCGCATGGATTTGAAGTTAACTCGTTTGTTTCGCATGCAGTTGAAGCTAAATCGTGTATATCACAAGTATTTGAATCTAAACCATTTGATTCGCACGGATTTGATGATAACCCTTCTAGTTCGCATTGATTTGAAGCTAAATCATGTGTTTCCCATGGATTTAAAGCTAACTCGTTGTTTCGCATGCAGTTGAAGCTAAATCATGTATATCAAAAGTATTTGAATCTAAACCATTTGATTCGCACGGATTTGATGATAACCCTACTAGTTCGCATTGATTCGAAGCTAAATCATGTGTTTCGCATGGATTTGAAGCTAAGCCTTCTACCTCGCATTGATTTGAAGCTAAATAATGTGTTCTGCTTGGATTTTAAGCTAATTCATTTGTATCACATGCAGTTGACGTTAAATCATGTATATCACAAGTGTTTGAAGCTAAATCATTTGTTTCGCATGGATTCGAAGATAACCCTTCTACTTCGCATTGATTTGGAGCTAAATCATGTTTTTCGCATGGATTTGAAACAAAGCCTTCTACTTCGCATTGATTTGGAGTTAAATCATGTGTTTCGCATGGATTTGAATATAAGCCTCCTACTTCGCATTGATTTGATGCTAAGTCATGTGTTTCGCATGGATTTGAAGCTAACTCGTTTGTTTCGCATGCTGTTGAAGCTAAATCAAGTATATCACAAGTATTTGATGCAAAACCATTTGATTCGCACGGATTTGATGATAACCCTTCTAGTTCACATTGATTTGGAGCTAAATCATGTGTTTCGCATGGATTTAAGGCTAACTCGTTTGTTTCGCATGCAATTGAAGCTAAATCATGTATATCACAATTTGTTTGAAGCTAAACCATTTGTTTTTCATGGATTCGAAGATAATCCTTCTACTTCGCATTGATTTGAAGCTAAATCATGTGTTTCGTATGGATTTGAAGCAAAGCCTTCTACTTCGCATTGATTTGTAGTTAAATCATGTGTTTCGCATGGATTTGAAGCTAAGCCTTCTACCTCGCATTGATTCGATGCTAAATAATGTGTTTCGCTTGGATTTTAAGCTAACTCGTTTGTATCACATGCAGTTGAAGTTAAATCATGTATATCACAAGTATTTGATGCTAAACGAATTGTTTAGCGTGGATTCGAAGATAACCTTTCTACTTCGCTTTATTTGAAGCTAAATCATGTGTTTGGCATGGATTTGAAGCTAACTCGTTTGATTCTCATGCTGTTGAAGCTAAATCATGTATATCACAAGTATTTGAAGCTAAACCATTTGATTCGCACGGATTTGATGATAACCCTTCTAGTTCGCATTGATTTGAAGCTAAAGCATGTGTTTCGCATTGATTTGAATCTAACTAGTTTGTTTCGCATGCAGTTGAAGCTAAGTCATGTATATCACAAGTATTTGAAGATAAACCATTTGATTCCCATGGATTTGAAGCTATGCCTTCTACTTCGCATTGATTTGGAGCTAAATCATGTGTTTCGCATGGATTTAAAGCTACCTCGTTTGTTTCGCATGCACTTGAATATAAATCAAGAATATCACAAGTATTTGAAGCTAAACCGTTTGATTCGCATGGATTTGAAGCTAAGCCTTCTACCTCGCATTGATTTGAAGTTAAATCATGTATTTCGCTGGGATTTTGAAGCTAACTCGTTTCTATCACATGCAGTTGAAGTTAAATCATGTATATCAAAAGCGTTTGAAGCTAAATCATTTGTTTCGCATGGATTCGAAGATAACCCTTCTACTTCGCATTAATTTGAAGCTAAATCATGTTTTTCGCATGGATTTGATGCAAAGCCTTCTACTTCGCATTGATTTGGAGTTAAATCATGTGTTTCGCATGGATTTAAAGATAACTCGTTGTTTCGCATGCAGTTGAAGCTAAGTCATGTATATCACAAGTGTTTGAAGCTAAACCATTTGTTTGGCATGGATTCGAAGATAACCCTTCTACTTCGCATTGATTTGAAGCTAAATCATGTGTTGCGCATGGATTAGAAGCTAACTCGTTTGTTTCGCATGTAGTTGAAGCTAAATCATGTATATCACAAGTATTTGAAGCTAAACCATTTGATTCGCACGGATTTGATGATAACCCTTCTAGTTCGCATTGATTTGAAGCTAAATCATGTGTTTCCCATGGATTTGAAGCTAACTCGTTTGTTTCGCATGCAGTTGAAGATAAGTCATGCATATCACAAGTATTTGAAGATAAACCATTTGATTCACATGGATTTGTAGCTATGCCTTCTACTTCGGATTGATTTGGAGCTAAATCATGTGTTTTGCAAGTATTTGAAGCTAACTCGTTTGTTTCGCACGCTGTTGAAGCTAAATCATGTATATCACAAGTATTTGAAGCTAAACCATTTGATTCGCACGGATTTGATTATAACCCTTCAAGTTCGCATTGATTTGAAGCTAAATCATGTGTTTCGCATGTATTTGAAGCTATCTCGTTTATATCGCATGCAGTTGAAGCTAAATCATGTATATCACAAGTATTTGAAGCTAAAACATTTGATTCGCATGGATTTGAAACACAGCATTCTACTTCGCATTGATTTGAAGCTAAACCATTTGGTTCGCATTGATTCAGAGATCAGTCTTCCACTTCGCATTGATTTGAAGCTAACTCGTTTGTTTCGCATGCAGTTGATGCTGAATCATGTATATCACAAGCATTTGCAGCTAAACCATTTGTTTCGCATGGATTCGTAGATAAGCCTTCTACTTCGCATCGATTTGAATCTAAACCATGTGTTTCGAATGGATTTGAAGTTAACTCGTTTGTTAGGCATGCTCTTGAAGCTATATCATGTATATCACAAGTATTTGAAGTTAAACCATTTGTTTCGCATGGATTCGAAGATAAGCCTTCTACTTCGCATTGAATTGAAGCTAAATCATGTTTTCCGCATGGATTTGAAGCTAACACGTTTGTTTCGCATGCTGTTGAAGCGAAATCATGTATAAAACATGTGTTTGAAGCTCAACGATTTGTTTCGCATGGGTTCGAAGATAAGCCTTCTACTTCGCATTTATTTGAAGCTAAATCATGTTTTTCGCTTGGATTTGAAGCTAACTCGTTTGTTACGCACGCAGTTGAAGCTAAATCATGTATATCACGAGAATTTGAAGCTAAAACATTTGATTCGCACGGATTTGAAGCAAAGCCTTCTACTTCGCATTGATTTGAAGCTAAATCATTTGTTTCGCATAGATTTGAAGCTAACTTGTTTGTTTCGCATGCAGTTGAAGCAAAAATCAAGTATTTCACAAGTATTTGAAGCTAAACCATTTGTTTCCTATGGATTCGAAGATCAGCCTTCCACTTCGCAGTGATTCGAAGCTAAATCATGTGTTTCGCATGGATTTGTAGCTAACTCTTATGTTTCGCATGCAGTTGAATCTAAACCATGTATATCACAATTATTTCAAGCTAATCCGTTTGATTGGCTTGGATTTGAAGCTAACTCGTTTGTTTCGCACGCAGTTGAAGCTAAATCATGTTTATCACGAGAATTTGTAGCTAAACCATTTGATACGCACGGATTTGAAGCAAAGCCTTCTACTTCGCATTGATTTGGAGCTAAATCATGTGTTTCGCATGGATTAAAAGCTAACTCGTTTGTTTCGCATGCAGTTGAAGCTAAATCATGTATATCAAAAGTATTTGCAGCTAAATCATTTGTTTCGCATGGATTCGAAGATAACCCTTCTACTTCGCTTTGATTTGAAGCGAAATCATGTGTTTCGCATGGATTTGAAGCAAAGCCTTCTACTTCGAATTGATTTGAGTCTAAATCACGTGTTTCGCTTGGATTTGAAGCTAACTCGATTTTTTCGCATGCAGTAGAAGCTAAATCATGTATATCACTGGTATTTGAAGCTAAACCATTTCTTTCGCAAGAATTCGTAGATAACCCTACTAATTCGCTTTGATTTGAAGTTAAATCATGTGTATCGCATGGATTTGAAGCTAACTCGTTTGTTTCGCATGCAATTGAAACTGAATCATGTATATCACAAGTATTTGAAGCTAAACCATTTGATTCCCATGGATTTGAATCTAAGCCTTCTACTTCGCATTGATTTGAAGCTAAATCATGTGTATCGCATGGATTTGAAGCCAACTCGTTTGTTTCGCATGCAGTTGAAGCTAAATCATGTATATCACAGGTGTTTGAAGCTAAACCACTTGTTTCGCATGGATTCGAAGATAAGCCTTCTACTTCGCATTGATTTGAATCTTAATAATGTGTTTCGCTTGGATTTGAAGCTAACTCGTTTGTTACGCACGCAGTTGAATCTAAATCATGTATATCACGAGAATTTGAAGCTAAAACATTTGATTCGCACGGATTTGAAGCAAAGCCTTCTACTTCGCATTGATTTGAAGCTAAATCATGTGTTTCGCACGGATTTGAATCTAACTCGATTGTTTCGCATGCCGTTGAAGCTAAATCATGTATATCACAAGTGTTTGAAGCTAAATCATTTGTTTCGCATGGATTCGAAGATGACCCTTCTACTTCGCTTTGATTTGAAGCGAAATCATGTGTTACGCATCGATTTGAAGCTAACTCGTTTGATTCGCCTGCATTTGAAGCAAAATCACGTATATCACAAGTATTTAAAGCTAAACCACTTGTTTCGCATGGATTCGAAGATAACCCTTCTACTTCGCATTGATTTGAAGCTAAATAATGTGTTTCGCATAGATTTGATGCTAACTCGTTTGTTTAGCATGCAATTGAAACTGAATCATGTATATCACAAGTATTTGAAGCTGAACCATTTGTTTCGCATGGATTCGAAGATAAGCCTTCTACTTCGCACAGATTTGAAGCTAAATCATGTTTTTCGATGGATTTGAAGCTAACTCGTTTGTTTCGCATGCAGTTGAAGCTAAATCATGTATATCACAAGTATTTGAAGCTAAACCATTTGATTCCCATGGATTTGAAGCTAAGCCTTCTACTTCGCATTGATTTGAAGCTAAATCATGTGTTTCGCATGGATTTGAATCTGACTCGTTTGTTTCGCAGGCTGGAGAAGCTAAATCAAGTATATCCCAAGTATTTGAAGCTAAACCATATGTTTCGAACGGATACGAAGTTCAGCCTTCTACTTCGCATTGATTTGAAACTAGATCATGTGTTTCACATGCATCTGATGGTAACTCGTCTGTTTCGCCAGCATTTGGACCTATATCACTTACATTGGCAAGTATTAGAAGCTAAATCTTTCGTTTCGCGTGGATTTGAAGCTAAGCCTTCTACTTCACGTTGATTTGAAGTTAAATCGTGTTTTTCGCTGGATTTGAAGATAGCTCGTTTATTTCGCATGGAGTTGAACCTAAATGATGTATATCACAAGTATTTGTAGCTAATCCATTTGTTTCGCATGAATATTAAGCTAAACCATGTGTTTCGCATGGATTTGAAACTAAGCCTTCTACTTCGCATTGATTTGAAGCTAAATCATGTGTTTCGCTTGTATTTGAAGATAAGCCTTCTACTTCGCATTGATTTGAATCTAAATAAAGTGTTTCGCTTGGATTTGAAGCTAACTCGATTTTTTCGCATGCAGTAGAAGCTAAATCATGTATATCACTGGTATTTGAAGCTAAACCATTTCTTTCGCAAGAATTCGTAGATAACCCTACTAATTCGCTTTGATTTGAAGCTAAATCATGTCTATCGCATGGATTTGAAGCTAACTCGTTTGTTTCGCATGCAGTTGAAGCTAAATCATGTATTTCACAGGTGTTTGAAGCTAAATCATGTGTTTCGCATGGATTCGAAGATAATCCTTCTACTTCGCATTGATTTGAATCTTAATAATGTGTTTCGCTTGGATTTGAAGCTAACACGTTTGTTACGCACGCAGTTGAAGCTAAATCATGTATATCACGAGAATTTGAAGCTAAAACATTTGATTCGCACGGATTTGAAGCAAAGCCTTCTACTTCGCATTGATTTGAAGCTAAATCATGTGTTTCGCACGGATTTGAATCTAACTCGATTGTTTCGCATGCCGTTGAAGCTATGTCATGTATATCACAAGTGTTTGAAGCTAAATCATTTGTTTCGCATGGATTCGAAGATAACCCTTCTACTTCGCATTGATTTGAAGCTAAATCATGTGTTTCGCATTGATTCATAGATCAGTCTTCCACTTCGCATTGATTTGGAGTTAAATCATGTGTTTCGCATGGATTTAAAGCTAACTCGTTGTTTCGCCTGCATTTGAAGCTAAATCATGTATATCACAATTATTTGAAGCTGAACCATTTGTTTCGAATGAATATTAAGCTAAACCATGTGTTTCGAATGAATTTGAATCTAAATCATGTGTTTCTAATGGATTTGAAGCTAACGCGTTTGTTTCGCCTGCAGTTGAGGCTGATTCATGTATATCCCAAGTATTTGAAGCTAAACAATTTGTTTCCCATGGATGCCAAGATAAGGCTTCTACTTCGCATTGATTTTAAGCTAAATCAAATGTTTCGCATGGATTTGAAGCTAACGCGTTTGTTTCGCATGCAGTTGAAGCTAAATCACGTATATCACAGGTATTTGATGCTAAACCATTTGTTTCGCACGGATTCGAAGATAAGCCTTCTACTTCGTATTGATTTGAAGCAAAATCATGTGAAGCTGAACTTTATTACTTCACATGTAGTTGAAGCTAAATCATGTATATCACCAGTATTTGAAACTAAACCATTTGTTTCGCCTGGATTCGAAGATAAGCCTTCTACTTCGCATTGAATTGACGCTAAATCATGTGTTTCGCATGGATTTGAAGCTAACTCGATTGTTTAGCATGCAGTTGAAGCTAAATCATGTATAAAACAAGTATTTGAAGCAAAACCATTTGTTTCGCGTGAATTCAAAGAACAGCTTTCTGCTTCGCATTGATTTGAAGCTAAATCATCTGTTTCGCATGGATTTGAAGCTAACTCGTTTGTTTCGCATGCAGTTGAAGCAAAATCATGTATATCACAAGTATTTGAAGCTAAACCATTTGTTTCGCGCGAATTCGAAGATCAGCCTTCTACTTCGCATTGATTTGAAGCTAATTATGTGTTTCGCATGGATTTGAAGCTAACTCGATTGTTTAGCATGCAGTTGAAGCTAAATCATGTATAAAACAAGTATTTGAAGCAAAACCATTTGTTTCGCGTGAATTCAAAGAACAGCTTTCTGCTTCGCATTGATTTGAAGCTAAATCATTTGTTTCGCATGGATTTGAAGCTAACTCGTTTGTTTCGCATGCAGTTGAAGCTAAATCATGTATATCACAAGTATTTGAAGCTAAACTATTTGTTTCGAAGGGACTTGAAGATCAGCCTTCTTTTTCGCATTGATTTGAAGCTAAATCATGTGTTTCGCATGGATTTGAAGCTAACTCGTTTGTTTCGCCTGCGTTTGAAGATAAATGATGTATTTCACAAGTATTTGAAGCTAAACCATTTGTTTCGAATGGATTTGAAGATTAGCCTTCTGTTTCGCATTGATTTGAAGCTAAATCATGTGTTTCGCATGGATTTGAAGCTAACTCGTTTGTTTCGCCTGCGTTGAAGATAAATCATGTATATCACAAGTATTTGAAGCTAAACCATTTGCTTCGCATGGATACGAAGATAAGCCTTCTATTTCGCATTGAATTGAAGCTAAATCATGTGTATCGCATGGATTTGAAGCTAACTCGTATGTTTCGCATTCAGTTGAAGCTAAATCATGTATAAAACAAGTATTAGAAGCTAAACCATTTGTTTCGCGTGAATTCAAAGATCAGCCTTCTGCTTCGCATTGATTTGAAGCTAAATCATGTGTTTCGCATGGATTTGAATCTAACCCGTTTGTTTCACATACAGTTGAAGCTAAATCATGTATATCACAAGAATTTGAAGCTAAACCATTTGTTTCGTATGGATTAGAATATCAACCTTCTACTTCGCATTGATTTGGAGCTAAATCAAGTGTTTCGCATGGATTTGAAGCTAGCTCGTTTGTCTCGCATGCAGTTGAAGTGAAATCATGTATATCACAAGTGCTTGAAGCTAAACCGTTTGATTCTCATGTATTTGAAGCTATGCTTTCTACTTCGCGTTGATTTGCAGCTGAATCATGTGTTTCGCTTGGATTTTAAGCTAACTCGTTTGTTTCGCATGCAGTTGAAGCTAAATCATGTATATCACAAGTATTTGAAGCTAAACCATTTATTACGCATTGATTTGAAGATAAGCTTTCTACTTCGCATTGATTCGAAGCTAAATCAAGTGTTCCGCTAGGATTTGTAGATAAGCCATCTACTTCGCTTTGATTTGAATCTAAATCATGTGTCTCGCATTGATTTGAAGCTAAATCATGTGTTTCGCATGGATTTAAAGCTAACTCGTGTGTTTCGCCTGCATTTGAAGCTATTTCATTTAAACCGCAAGTATTTGAAGGAAAATCATTTTTGTCGCATGGATTTGAAGATAAGCCATCTACTTCGCATTGATTTGAAGCTAAATCATGTGTTTCGCTTGGATTTGAAGCTAACTCGTTTGTTTGTCCTGCATTTGAAGCAACATCATGTATATCACACATATTTGAAGCTAATCCATTTGTTTCGCATGGATTCGATGATCAGCCTTCTATTTCGCATAGATTTGAAGCTAAATCGTGTGTTTCGCATAGATTTGAAGCTAACTCGTTTGTTTAGCATGCAGTTGCAGCTAAGTCATGTATATCACAAGTATTTGAAGCTGAACCATTTGTTTCGCATGAATATTAAGCTAAACCATGTGCTTCGAATGAATTTGAAGCTAAATCATGTGTTTCGCTCGGATTTGACGCTAACTCGTTGGTTTCGCATGCAGTTGAAGCTAAATCATGTATATAACAAGTATTTGAAGCTGAACCATTTGTTTCGCATGGATTTGTAGCTAAGCCTACTACTTCGCATTGATTTGAAGCTGAATCATGTGTTTCGCTTGTATTTGAATCTATCTCGTTTGTTTCGCACGCACTTGAATCTAAATCAAGTATATCACAAGTATTTGAAACAAAACCTTTTGATTCGCATGGATTTGAAGCTAAGTCTTCTACCTCGCATTGATTTGAAGATAAATCACGTGTTTCGCTTGGATTTGAAGCTAACTCGTTTGTTTCGCACGCACTTGAATCTAAATCAAGTATATCACAAGTATTTGAAGCTAAACCGTTTGATTCGCATGGATTTGAAGCTAAGCCTTCTACTTCGCATTGATTTGAAGACAAATCATTTGTTTCGCATGGATTCGAAGATAACCCTTCTACTTCGCATTGATTTGGAGATAAATAATGCGTTTCGCTTGGATTTTAAGCTAACTCGTTTGTTTCACATGCAGTTGAAGATAAATCATGTATATCACAAGTGTTTGAAGCAAAACCATTTGTTTCGCATGGATTTGAAGCTAAGCCTTCTACTTCGCATTGATTTGAAGCTATATCATGTGTTCCGCTTGGATTATAAGCTAACTTGTTTGTATCACATGCAGTTGAAGTAAAATCATGTATATCACAAGTATTTGAAGCTAAACGTTTTGTTTCGCATGGATTTGAAGATATGCCCTCTACTTCGCATTGATTTGCAGCTAAATCATGTGCTTCGTATGGATTTTATGCTAACTCGTTTCTTTCGCATGCAGTTGAAGCTAAATCATGTATATCACAAGTGTTTGAAGCTAAACCATTTGTTTCGCATGGATTCGAACATAACCCTTCTACTTCGCATTGATTTGAAGCTAAATCATGTATTTAGCAAGGATTTGAATCTAACTCGTTTGTTTCGCATGTTGTTGAAGCTGAATCATGTATATCACAAGTATTTGAAGCTAAACGATTTGTTTCGCATGGATTTGAAGATATGCCCTCTACCTCGGATTGATTTACAGCTAAATCATGGGGTTCGTATGGATTTTAAGCTAACTGGTTTGTTTCGCATGCAGTTGAAGCTAAATTATGTATATCACAAGCATTTGAAGCTAAACCATTTGATTCCCATGGATTTGAAGCTATGTCTTCTACCTCGCATTGACTTGGAGCTAAATCATGTGTTTCGCATGGATTTAAAGCTAACTCGTTTGTTTCGCATGCACTTGAATATAAATCAAGTATATCACAAGCATTTGAAACTAAACCATTTGTTTCGCATGGATTTGAAACCACGTCTTCTACTTCGCATTGATTTGATGCTAAATAATTTGTTTCGCTTGGATTTGAAGCTAAGCCTTCTACTACGCATTGATTTGAAGTTAAAGCATGTGTTTCGCATGGATTTGAAGCTAACTCGTTTGTTTCATATGCAGTTGAAGTTAAATCATGAATATCACAAGTATTTGAAGCTAAACGGTTTGTTTCGCATGGATTTGAAGATAAGCCTCCTACTTCGCATTGATTTCATGCTAAATCATGTGTTTCGCATGGATTTGAAGCTAACTCGTTTGTTTCATATGCAGTTGAAGTTAAATCATGAATATCACAAGTATTTGAAGCTAAACGGTTTGTTTCGCATGGATTTGAAGATAAGCCTCCTACTTCGCATTGATTTCATGCTAAATCATGTGTTTCGCATGGATTTGAAGCTAACTCGTTTATATCGCATGCAGTTGAAGCTAAATCATGTATATCACAAGTATTTGAAGCTAAACCATTTGATTCCCATTGATTTGAAGCTATGCCTTCTACTTCGCATTGATTTGGAGCTAAATCAAGTGTTTCGCATAGATTAAAAGCTAACTCGTTTGTTTCTCATGCACTTGAATATAAATCAAGTATATCACAAGCATTTGAAGATAAACCATTTGTTTCGCATGGATTTGAAACCACGCCTTCTACTTCGCATTGATTTGAAGCTAAATAATTTGTGTCGCTTGGATTTGAAGCTAAGCCTTCTACTACGCATTGATTTGAAGCTAAATCATGTGTTTCGCATGGATTTGAAGCTAACTCATTTGTCTCGCATGCTGTTGAAGCTAAATCAAGTATATCACAAGTATTTGAAGCTAAACTATTTGTTTCGAAGGGACTTGAAGATCAGCCTTCTTTTTCGCATTGATTTGAAGCTAAATCATGTGTTTCGCATGGATTTGAAGCTAACTCGTTTGTTTCGCCTGCGTTTGAAGATAAATCATGTATATCACAAGTATTTGAAGCTAAACCATTTGATTCGCATGGATTCGAAGCTAATCCTTCTACTTCGCATTGATTTGAAGTTAAATCATGTATTACGCTTGGATTTGAAGCTCACTCGTTTGTTTCGCCTGCATTTGAAGGTATATCACTTATAGTCGCCAGTATTTGAAGATAAATCATTCGTTTCGCATGCATTTGAAGCTAGGCCTCCTACTTCGTATTGATATGAAGCTAAATCATGTGTTTCGCTTGGATTTGAAGCCAACTCGTTTGTGTCGCAAGCAGTTGAATATAAATCATGTGTATCACAAGTATTTGAAGCTAAACCATTTGATTCGCATGGATTCGAAGCTAAACCTTCTACTTCGCATTGATTTGACGCTAAAACATGTGTTTCGCATGGATTTGAAGCTAACTCGATTGTTTCGCATGCAGTTGAAGCTATTTCACTTATATCGCAAGTATTTGAAGCTAAATCATTTGTGTCGAATGGATTTGGAGCTAAGCCTTCTAATTCGCATTGATTTGAAGCTAAATCATGCGTTTTGTATGGATGTGAAGCTAACTCGTTTGTTTAGAATGCATTTGAAGCTATGTCACTTATGTTCGCAAGTATTTGAAGCTCAGTCAATTGTTTTGCATTGATTAGAAGCTAAGCCTTCTACTTCGCATTGATTTGGTGCTAAGTCATGTGTTTCGCATGGATTTGAAGCTAACTCGTTTGTTTCGCCTGCGTTTGAAGATAAATGATGTATTTCACAAGTATTTGAAGCTAAACCATTTGTTTCGAATGGATTTGAAGATTAGCCTTCTGTTTCGCATTGATTTGAAGCTAAATCATGTGTTTCGCATGGATTTGAAGCTAACTCGTTTGTTTCGCCTGCGTTTGAAGATAAATCATGTATATCACAAGTATTTGAAGCTAAACCATTTGCTTCGCATGGATACGAAGATAAGCCTTCTATTTCGCATTGAATTGAAGCTAAATCATGTGTATCGCATGGATTTGAAGCTAACTCGTTTGTTTCGCATTCAGTTGAAGCTAAATCATGTATAAAACAAGTATTTGAAGCTAAACCATTTGTTTCGCGTGAATTCAAAGATCAGCCTTCTGCTTCGCATTGATTTGAAGCTAAATCATGTGTTTCGCATGGATTTGAATCTAACCCGTTTGTTTCACATACAGTTGAAGCTAAATCATGTATAGCACAAGAATTTGAAGCTAAACCATTTGTTTCGTATGGATTAGAATATCAACCTTCTACTTCGCATTGATTTGGAGCTAAATCAAGTGTTTCGCATGGATTTGAAGCTAGCTCGTTTGTCTCGCATGCAGTTGAAGTGAAATCATGTATATCACAAGTGCTTGAAGCTAAACCGTTTGATTCTCATGTATTTGAAGCTATGCTTTCTACTTCGCGTTGATTTGCAGCTGAATCATGTGTTTCGCTTGGATTTTAAGCTAACTCGTTTGTTTCGCATGCAGTTGAAGCTAAATCATGTATATCACAAGTATTTGAAGCTAAACCATTTATTACGCATGGATTTGAAGATAAGCTTTCTACTTCGCATTGATTCGAAGCTAAATCAAGTGTTCCGCTAGGATTTGTAGATAAGCCATCTACTTCGCTTTGATTTGAATCTAAATCATGTGTCTCGCATTGATTTGAAGCTAAATCATGTGTTTCGCATGGATTTAAAGCTAACTCGTGTGTTTCGCCTGCATTTGAAGCTATTTCATTTAAACCGCAAGTATTTGAAGGAAAATCATTTTTGTCGCATGGATTTGAAGATAAGCCATCTACTTCGCATTGATTTGAAGCTAAATCATGTGTTTCGCTTGGATTTGAAGCTAACTCGTTTGTTTGTCCTGCATTTGAAGCAACATCATGTATATCACACATATTTGAAGCTAATCCATTTGTTTCGCATGGATTCGATGATCAGCCTTCTATTTCGCATAGATTTGAAGCTAAATCGTGTGTTTCGCATAGATTTGAAGCTAACTCGTTTGTTTAGCATGCAGTTGCAGCTAAGTCATGTATATCACAAGTATTTGAAGCTGAACCATTTGTTTCGCATGAATATTAAGCTAAACCATGTGCTTCGAATGAATTTGAAGCTAAATCATGTGTTTCGCTCGGATTTGACGCTAACTCGTTGGTTTCGCATGCAGTTGAAGCTAAATCATGTATATAACAAGTATTTGAAGCTGAACCATTTGTTTCGCATGGATTTGTAGCTAAGCCTACTACTTCGCATTGATTTGAAGCTGAATCATGTGTTTCGCTTGTATTTGAATCTATCTCGTTTGTTTCGCACGCACTTGAATCTAAATCAAGAATATCACAAGTATTTGAAACAAAACCTTTTGATTCGCATGGATTTGAAGCTAAGCCTTCTACCTCGCATTGATTTGAAGATAAATCACGTGTTTCGCTTGGATTTGAAGCTAACTCGTTTGTTTCGCACGCACTTGAATCTAAATCAAGTATATCACAAGTATTTGAAGCTAAACCGTTTGATTCGCATGGATTTGAAGCTAAGCCTTCTACTTCGCATTGATTTGAAGACAAATCATTTGTTTCGCATGGATTCGAAGATAACCCTTCTACTTCGCATTGACTTGGAGCTAAATCATGTGTTTCGCATGGATTTAAAGCTAACTCGTTTGTTTCGCATGCACTTGAATATAAATCAAGTATATCACAAGCATTTGAAGCTAAACCATTTGTTTCGCATGGATTTGAAACCACATCTTCTACTTCGCATTGATTTGATGATAAATAATTTGTTTCGCTTGGATTTGAAGCTAAGCCTTCTACTACGCATTGATTTGAAGTTAAAGCATGTGTTTCGCATGGATTTGAAGCTAACTCGTTTGTTTCATATGCAGTTGAAGTTAAATCATGAATATCACAAGTATTTGAATCTAAACCATTTGATTCCCATTGATTTGAAGCTATGCCTTCTACTTCGCATTGATTTGGAGCTAAATCATGTGTTTCGCATGGATTTAAAGCTAACTAGTTTGTTTCGCATGCACTTGAATATAAATCAAGTATATCACAAGCATTTGAAGATAAACCATTTTATTCGCATGAATTTGAAGCTAAGCCTTCTACTTCGCATTGATTTGAAGCTAAATCATGTGTTTCGCATGGATTTGCATCTAACTCGTTTGTTTCGCATGCAGTTGAAGCTAAGTCATGTATATCACAAGTATTTGAAGATAAACCATTTGATTCCCAACGATTTGAAGCTATGCCTTCTACTTCGCATTGATTTGGTGCTAAATCATGTGTTTCGCATGGATTTAAAGCTAACTCGTTTGTTTCGCATGCAGTTGAAGCTAAATCATGTATATCACAAGTGTTTGAAGCTAAACCATTTGTTTCGCATGGATTCGAACATAACCCTTCTACTTCGCATTGATTTGAAGCTAAATCATGTATTTAGCAAGGATTTGAATCTAACTCGTTTGTTTCGCATGTTGTTGAAGCTGAATCATGTATATCACAAGTATTTGAATCTAAACGATTTGTTTCGCATGGATTTGAAGATATGCCCTCTACCTCGGATTGATTTACAGCTAAATCATGGGGTTCGTATGGATTTTAAGCTAACTGGTTTGTTTCGCATGCAGTTGAAGCTAAATTATGTATATCACAAGCATTTGAAACTATACCATTTGTTTCGCAAGGATTTGAAACCACGCCTTCTACTTCACATTGATTTGAAACTAAATAATTTGTTTCGCTTGGATTTGAAGCTAAGCCTTCTACTTCGCATTGATTTGATACTAAATCATGCGATTTGCATTGATTTGAAGCTACTTCATGTGTTTCGCATGGATTTGAAGCTAAGCCTGCTACTTAGTATTGTTTTGAAGCTAAATCATGTGTTTCGCATGGATTTGATGCTAACTCGTTTGTTTCGCATGCTGTTGAAGCTAAATCATGTATATCACAAGTATTTGAAGCTAAACCATTTGATTCCCATGGATTTGAAGCTATGTCTTCTACCTCGCATTGACTTGGAGCTAAATCATGTGTTTCGCATGGATTTAAAGCTAACTCGTTTGTTTCGCATGCACTTGAATATAAATCAAGTATATCACAAGCATTTGAAACTAAACCATTTGTTTCGCATGGATTTGAAACCACGTCTTCTACTTCGCATTGATTTGATGCTAAATAATTTGTTTCGCTTGGATTTGAAGCTAACTCGGTTATTTCGCATGCACTTGAAGCTAAATCATGTATATCACAATTTGTTTGAAGCTAAACCATTTGTTTTGCATGGATTCGAAGATAACCCTTCTACTTCGCATTGATTTGAAGCTAAATCATGTGTTGCGCATGGATTTGAAGCTAACTCGTTTGTTTCGCATACAGTTGAAGCTAAATCATGTATATCACAAGTATTTGAAGCTAAACCATTTAATTCCCATGGATCTGAAGGTATGGCTTCTACTTCGCATTGATTTGATGTTAAATCATATGTTTCGCATGGATCTGAAGCTATCTCGTTTGTTTCGCATGCACTTGAATATAAATCAAGTATATCACAAGCATTTGAAGCTAAACCATTTGTTTCGCATGGATTTGAAACCACATCTTCTACTTCGCATTGATTTGATGATAAATAATTTGTTTCGCTTGGATTTGAAGCTAAGCCTTCTACTACGCATTGATTTGAAGTTAAAGCATGTGTTTCGCATGGATTTGAAGCTAACTCGTTTGTTTCATATGCAGTTGAAGTTAAATCATGAATATCACAAGTATTTGAATCTAAACCATTTGATTCCCATTGATTTGAAGCTATGCCTTCTACTTCGCATTGATTTGGAGCTAAATCATGTGTTTCGCATGGATTTAAAGCTAACTAGTTTGTTTCGCATGCACTTGAATATAAATCAAGTATATCACAAGCATTTGAAGATAAACCATTTGATTCGCATGAATTTGAAGCTAAGCCTTCTACTTCGCATTGATTTGAAGCTAAATCATGTGTTTCGCATGGATTTGCAGCTAACTCGTTTGTTTCGCATGCAGTTGAAGCTAAGTCATGTATATCACAAGTATTTGAAGATAAACCATTTGATTCCCAACGATTTGAAGCTATGCCTTCTACTTCGCATTGATTTGGTGCTAAATCATGTGTTTCGCATGGATTTAAAGCTAACTCGTTTGTTTCGCATGCAGTTGAAGCTAAATCATGTATATCACAAGTGTTTGAAGCTAAACCATTTGTTTCGCATGGATTCGAACATAACCCTTCTACTTCGCATTGATTTGAAGCTAAATCATGTATTTAGCAAGGATTTGAAGCTAACTCGTTTGTTTCGCATGTTGTTGAAGCTGAATCATGTATATCACAAGTATTTGAAGCTAAACGATTTGTTACGCATGGATTTGAAGATATGCCCTCTACCTCGGATTGATTTACAGCTAAATCATGGGGTTCGTATGGATTTTAAGCTAACTGGTTTGTTTCGCATGCAGTTGAAGCTAAATTATGTATATCACAAGCATTTGAAGCTAAACCATTTGTTTCGCAAGGATTTGAAACCACGCCTTCTACTTCACATTGATTTGAAACTAAATAATTTGTTTCGCTTGGATTTGAAGCTAAGCCTTCTACTTCGCATTGATTTGATACTAAATCATGCGATTTGCATTGATTTGAAGCTACTTCATGTGTTTCGCATGGATTTGAAGCTAAGCCTGCTACTTAGTATTGTTTTGAAGCTAAATCATGTGTTTCGCATGGATTTGATGCTAACTCGTTTGTTTCGCATGCTGTTGAAGCTAAATCATGTATATCACAAGTATTTGAAGCTAAACCATTTGATTCCCATGGATTTGCAGCTATGTCTTCTACCTCGCATTGACTTGGAGCTAAATCATGTGTTTCGCATGGATTTAAAGCTAACTCGTTTGTTTCGCATGCACTTGAATATAAATCAAGTATATCACAAGCATTTGAAACTAAACCATTTGTTTCGCATGGATTTGAAACCACGTCTTCTACTTCGCATTGATTTGATGCTAAATAATTTGTTTCGCTTGGATTTGAAGCTAAGCCTTCTACTACGCATTGATTTGAAGTTAAAGCATGTGTTTCGCATGGATTTGAAGCTAACTCGTTTGTTTCATATGCAGTTGAAGTTAAATCATGAATATCACAAGTATTTGAAGCTAAACGGTTTGTTTCGCATGGATTTGAAGATAAGCCTCCTACTTCGCATTGATTTCATGCTAAATCATGTGTTTCGCATGGATTTGAAGCTAACTCGTTTATATCGCATGCAGTTGAAGCTAAATCATGTATATCACAAGTATTTGAAGCTAAACCATTTGATTCCCATTGATTTGAAGCTATGCCTTCTACTTCGCATTGATTTGGAGCTAAATCAAGTGTTTCGCATAGATTAAAAGCTAACTCGTTTGTTTCTCATGCACTTGAATATAAATCAAGTATATCACAAGCATTTGAAGATAAACCATTTGTTTCGCATGGATTTGAAACCACGCCTTCTACTTCGCATTGATTTGAAGCTAAATAATTTGTGTCGCTTGGATTTGAAGCTAAGCCTTCTACTACGCATTGATTTGAAGCTAAATCATGTGTTTCGCATGGATTTGAAGCTAACTCATTTGTCTCGCATGCTGTTGAAGCTAAATCAAGTATATCACAAGTATTTGAAGCTAAACTATTTGTTTCGAAGGGACTTGAAGATCAGCCTTCTTTTTCGCATTGATTTGAAGCTAAATCATGTGTTTCGCATGGATTTGAAGCTAACTCGTTTGTTTCGCCTGCGTTTGAAGATAAATCATGTATATCACAAGTATTTGAAGCTAAACCATTTGATTCGCATGGATTCGAAGCTAATCCTTCTACTTCGCATTGATTTGAAGTTAAATCATGTATTACGCTTGGATTTGAAGCTCACTCGTTTGTTTCGCCTGCATTTGAAGGTATATCACTTATAGTCGCCAGTATTTGAAGATAAATCATTCGTTTCGCATGCATTTGAAGCTAGGCCTCCTACTTCGTATTGATATGAAGCTAAATCATGTGTTTCGCTTGGATTTGAAGCCAACTCGTTTGTGTCGCAAGCAGTTGAATATAAATCATGTGTATCACAAGTATTTGAAGCTAAACCATTTGATTCGCATGGATTCGAAGCTAAACCTTCTACTTCGCATTGATTTGACGCTAAAACATGTGTTTCGCATGGATTTGAAGCTAACTCGATTGTTTCGCATGCAGTTGAAGCTATTTCACTTATATCGCAAGTATTTGAAGCTAAATCATTTGTGTCGAATGGATTTGGAGCTAAGCCTTCTAATTCGCATTGATTTGAAGCTAAATCATGCGTTTTGTATGGATGTGAAGCTAACTCGTTTGTTTAGAATGCATTTGAAGCTATGTCACTTATGTTCGCAAGTATTTGAAGCTCAGTCAATTGTTTTGCATTGATTAGAAGCTAAGCCTTCTACTTCGCATTGATTTGGTGCTAAGTCATGTGTTTCGCATGGATTTGAAGCTAACTCGTTTGTTTCGCCTGCGTTTGAAGATAAATGATGTATTTCACAAGTATTTGAAGCTAAACCATTTGTTTCGAATGGATTTGAAGATTAGCCTTCTGTTTCGCATTGATTTGAAGCTAAATCATGTGTTTCGCATGGATTTGAAGCTAACTCGTTTGTTTCGCCTGCGTTTGAAGATAAATCGTGTATATCACAAGTATTTGAAGCTAAACCATTTGCTTCGCATGGATACGAAGATAAGCCTTCTATTTCGCATTGAATTGAAGCTAAATCATGTGTATCGCATGGATTTGAAGCTAACTCGTTTGTTTCGCATTCAGTTGAAGCTAAATCATGTATAAAACAAGTATTTGAAGCTAAACCATTTGTTTCGCGTGAATTCAAAGATCAGCCTTCTGCTTCGCATTGATTTGAAGCTAAATCATGTGTTTCGCATGGATTTGAATCTAACCCGTTTGTTTCACATACAGTTGAAGCTAAATCATGTATAGCACAAGAATTTGAAGCTAAACCATTTGTTTCGTATGGATTAGAATATCAACCTTCTACTTCGCATTGATTTGGAGCTAAATCAAGTGTTTCGCATGGATTTGAAGCTAGCTCGTTTGTCTCGCATGCAGTTGAAGTGAAATCATGTATATCACAAGTGCTTGAAGCTAAACCGTTTGATTCTCATGTATTTGAAGCTATGCTTTCTACTTCGCGTTGATTTGCAGCTGAATCATGTGTTTCGCTTGGATTTTAAGCTAACTCGTTTGTTTCGCATGCAGTTGAAGCTAAATCATGTATATCACAAGTATTTGAAGCTAAAACATTTATTACGCATGGATTTGAAGATAAGCTTTCTACTTCGCATTGATTCGAAGCTAAATCAAGTGTTCCGCTAGGATTTGTAGATAAGCCATCTACTTCGCTTTGATTTGAATCTAAATCATGTGTCTCGCATTGATTTGAAGCTAAATCATGTGTTTCGCATGGATTTAAAGCTAACTCGTGTGTTTCGCCTGCATTTGAAGCTATTTCATTTAAACCGCAAGTATTTGAAGGAAAATCATTTTTGTCGCATGGATTTGAAGATAAGCCATCTACTTCGCATTGATTTGAAGCTAAATCATGTGTTTCGCTTGGATTTGAAGCTAACTCGTTTGTTTGTCCTGCATTTGAAGCAACATCATGTATATCACACATATTTGAAGCTAATCCATTTGTTTCGCATGGATTCGATGATCAGCCTTCTATTTCGCATAGATTTGAAGCTAAATCGTGTGTTTCGCATAGATTTGAAGCTAACTCGTTTGTTTAGCATGCAGTTGCAGCTAAGTCATGTATATCACAAGTATTTGAAGCTGAACCATTTGTTTCGCATGAATATTAAGCTAAACCATGTGCTTCGAATGAATTTGAAGCTAAATCATGTGTTTCGCTCGGATTTGACGCTAACTCGTTGGTTTCGCATGCAGTTGAAGCTAAATCATGTATATAACAAGTATTTGAAGCTGAACCATTTGTTTCGCATGGATTTGTAGCTAAGCCTACTACTTCGCATTGATTTGAAGCTGAATCATGTGTTTCGCTTGTATTTGAATCTATCTCGTTTGTTTCGCACGCACTTGAATCTAAATCAAGTATATCACAAGTATTTGAAACAAAACCTTTTGATTCGCATGGATTTGAAGCTAAGCCTTCTACCTCGCATTGATTTGAAGATAAATCACGTGTTTCGCTTGGATTTGAAGCTAACTCGTTTGTTTCGCACGCACTTGAATCTAAATCAAGTATATCACAAGTATTTGAAGCTAAACCGTTTGATTCGCATGGATTTGAAGCTAAGCCTTCTACTTCGCATTGATTTGAAGACAAATCATTTGTTTCGCATGGATTCGAAGATAACCCTTCTACTTCGCATTGACTTGGAGCTAAATCATGTGTTTCGCATGGATTTAAAGCTAACTCGTTTGTTTCGCATGCACTTGAATATAAATCAAGTATATCACAAGCATTTGAAGCTAAACCATTTGTTTCGCATGGATTTGAAACCACATCTTCTACTTCGCATTGATTTGATGATAAATAATTTGTTTCGCTTGGATTTGAAGCTAAGCCTTCTACTACGCATTGATTTGAAGTTAAAGCATGTGTTTCGCATGGATTTGAAGCTAACTCGTTTGTTTCATATGCAGTTGAAGTTAAATCATGAATATCACAAGTATTTGAATCTAAACCATTTGATTCCCATTGATTTGAAGCTATGCCTTCTACTTCGCATTGATTTGGAGCTAAATCATGTGTTTCGCATGGATTTAAAGCTAACTAGTTTGTTTCGCATGCACTTGAATATAAATCAAGTATATCACAAGCATTTGAAGATAAACCATTTTATTCGCATGAATTTGAAGCTAAGCCTTCTACTTCGCATTGATTTGAAGCTAAATCATGTGTTTCGCATGGATTTGCATCTAACTCGTTTGTTTCGCATGCAGTTGAAGCTAAGTCATGTATATCACAAGTATTTGAAGATAAACCATTTGATTCCCAACGATTTGAAGCTATGCCTTCTACTTCGCATTGATTTGGTGCTAAATCATGTGTTTCGCATGGATTTAAAGCTAACTCGTTTGTTTCGCATGCAGTTGAAGCTAAATCATGTATATCACAAGTGTTTGAAGCTAAACCATTTGTTTCGCATGGATTCGAACATAACCCTTCTACTTCGCATTGATTTGAAGCTAAATCATGTATTTAGCAAGGATTTGAATCTAACTCGTTTGTTTCGCATGTTGTTGAAGCTGAATCATGTATATCACAAGTATTTGAATCTAAACGATTTGTTTCGCATGGATTTGAAGATATGCCCTCTACCTCGGATTGATTTACAGCTAAATCATGGGGTTCGTATGGATTTTAAGCTAACTGGTTTGTTTCGCATGCAGTTGAAGCTAAATTATGTATATCACAAGCATTTGAAGCTAAACCATTTGTTTCGCAAGGATTTGAAACCACGCCTTCTACTTCACATTGATTTGAAACTAAATAATTTGTTTCGCTTGGATTTGAAGCTAAGCCTTCTACTTCGCATTGATTTGATACTAAATCATGCGATTTGCATTGATTTGAAGCTACTTCATGTGTTTCGCATGGATTTGAAGCTAAGCCTGCTACTTAGTATTGTTTTGAAGCTAAATCATGTGTTTCGCATGGATTTGATGCTAACTCGTTTGTTTCGCATGCTGTTGAAGCTAAATCATGTATATCACAAGTATTTGAAGCTAAACCATTTGATTCCCATGGATTTGAAGCTATGTCTTCTACCTCGCATTGACTTGGAGCTAAATCATGTGTTTCGCATGGATTTAAAGCTAACTCGTTTGTTTCGCATGCACTTGAATATAAATCAAGTATATCACAAGCATTTGAAACTAAACCATTTGTTTCGCATGGATTTGAAACCACGTCTTCTACTTCGCATTGATTTGATGCTAAATAATTTGTTTCGCTTGGATTTGAAGCTAACTCGGTTATTTCGCATGCACTTGAAGCTAAATCATGTATATCACAATTTGTTTGAAGCTAAACCATTTGTTTTGCATGGATTCGAAGATAACCCTTCTACTTCGCATTGATTTGAAGCTAAATCATGTGTTGCGCATGGATTTGAAGCTAACTCGTTTGTTTCGCATACAGTTGAAGCTAAATCATGTATATCACAAGTATTTGAAGCTAAACCATTTAATTCCCATGGATCTGAAGGTATGGCTTCTACTTCGCATTGATTTGATGTTAAATCATATGTTTCGCATGGATCTGAAGCTATCTCGTTTGTTTCGCATGCACTTGAATATAAATCAAGTATATCACAAGCATTTGAAGCTAAACCATTTGTTTCGCATGGATTTGAAACCACATCTTCTACTTCGCATTGATTTGATGATAAATAATTTGTTTCGCTTGGATTTGAAGCTAAGCCTTCTACTACGCATTGATTTGAAGTTAAAGCATGTGTTTCGCATGGATTTGAAGCTAACTCGTTTGTTTCATATGCAGTTGAAGTTAAATCATGAATATCACAAGTATTTGAATCTAAACCATTTGATTACCATTGATTTGAAGCTATGCCTTCTACTTCGCATTGATTTGGAGCTAAATCATGTGTTTCGCATGGATTTAAAGCTAACTAGTTTGTTTCGCATGCACTTGAATATAAATCAAGTATATCACAAGCATTTGAAGATAAACCATTTGATTCGCATGAATTTGAAGCTAAGCCTTCTACTTCGCATTGATTTGAAGCTAAATCATGTGTTTCGCATGGATTTGCAGCTAACTCGTTTGTTTCGCATGCAGTTGAAGCTAAGTCATGTATATCACAAGTATTTGAAGATAAACCATTTGATTCCCAACGATTTGAAGCTATGCCTTCTACTTCGCATTGATTTGGTGCTAAATCATGTGTTTCGCATGGATTTAAAGCTAACTCGTTTGTTTCGCATGCAGTTGAAGCTAAATCATGTATATCACAAGTGTTTGAAGCTAAACCATTTGTTTCGCATGGATTCGAACATAACCCTTCTACTTCGCATTGATTTGAAGCTAAATCATGTATTTAGCAAGGATTTGAAGCTAACTCGTTTGTTTCGCATGTTGTTGAAGCTGAATCATGTATATCACAAGTATTTGAAGCTAAACGATTTGTTACGCATGGATTTGAAGATATGCCCTCTACCTCGGATTGATTTACAGCTAAATCATGGGGTTCGTATGGATTTTAAGCTAACTGGTTTGTTTCGCATGCAGTTGAAGCTAAATTATGTATATCACAAGCATTTGAAGCTAAACCATTTGTTTCGCAAGGATTTGAAACCACGCCTTCTACTTCACATTGATTTGAAACTAAATAATTTGTTTCGCTTGGATTTGAAGCTAAGCCTTCTACCTCGCATTGATTTGAAGATAAATCATGTGTTTCGCATGGATTTGAAGCTAACTCGTTTGTTTCGCATGCAGCTGAAGCTACATCATGTATATCACAAGTGTTTGAAGCTAAACCATTTGTTTTGCATGGATTCGAACATCAGCCTTCTGCTTCGCATTGATTTGGACCTAAATCATGTGTTTCGCATGGATTTGAAGCTAACTCGTTTATTTCGCATGCAATTGAAGCTGAACCATGTATATCACAAGTATTTGAAGCTACACCGTTTGATTGGCATGGATTTGAAACAAAGCCTTCTACTTCGCATTAAATTGAAGCTAAATCATGTGTTTCGCATGGATTTGAAGCTAACTCGTTTGTTCAGCATGCAGTTGAAGCTAAATCATGTATATCACAAGTGTTTGAAGCTAAACCATTTGTTTCCCATGGATTCGAAGATAACCCTTCTACTTCGCATTGGTTTGAAGCTAAATCACTTGTTTCGCATGGATTTGAAGCTAACTTGTTTGTTTCGCATACTGTTGAAACTAAATCATGTATATCACAAGTATTTGAAGCTAAACCATTTGATTCCCATGGATTTGTAGCTATGCCTTCTACTTCGCATTGATTTGGAGCTAAATCATGTGTTTCGCATGGATTTAAAGCTAACTCGTTGTTTCGCATGCAGTTGAAGCTAAATCATGTATAACACAAGTGTTTGAAGCTAAACCATTTGTTTTGCATGGATTCGAAGATAACCCTTCTACTTCGCATTGATTTGAAGCTAAATCATGTGTTGCGCATGGATTAGAAGCTAACTCGTTTGTTTCGCATGCAGTTGAAGCTAAATCATGTATATCGCAAGTATTTGAAGCTAAACCATTTTATTCCCATGCATTTGAAGCTATGCCTTCTACTTCGCATTGATTTGATGTTAAATCATATGTCTCGCATGGATTTGAAGCTATCTCGTTTGTTTCGCATGCACTTGAATATAAATCAAGTATATCACAAGTATTTGAAGCTAAACCTTTGTTTCGCATGGATTCGAACATCAGCCTTCTGCATCGCATTGATTTGGACCTAAATCATGTTTTTCGCATGGATTTGAAGCTAACTCGTTTATTTCGCATGCACTTGAAGCTGAATCATGTATATCACAAGTATTTGAAGCTAAACCGTTTGATTGGCATGGATTTGAAGCTAAGCCTTCTACTTCGCTTTAAATTGAAGCTAAATCATGTGTTTCGCATGGATTTGAAGCTAACACGTTTGTTTCGCATGCTGTTGAAGCTAAATCATGTATATCACAAGTATGTGAATCTAAACCATTTGTTTCCCATGGATTTGAAGCTATGCCTTCTACTTCGCATTGATTTGGAGCTAAATCATGTGTTTCGCATGGATTTGAAGCTAACTCGTTTGTTTCGCTTGCTGTTGAAGCTAGATCAAGTATATCACAAGTATTTGAAGCAAAACCATTTGATTCGCACGGATTTGATGATAACCCATCTAGTTCGCATTGATTTGAATTTAAATCATGTGCTTCGCGTGGATTTCAAGCTAACTCGTTTGTTTCGCATGCAGTTGAAGATAAGTCATGAATACCACAAGTATTTGAAGATAAATCATTTTATTCCCATGGATTTGAAGCTATGCCTCCTACTTCGCATTGATTTGGAGCTAAATCATGTGTTTCGCATGGATTTAAAGTTAACTCGTTGTTTCGCATGCAGTTGAAGCTAAATCATGTATAACACAAGTGTTTGATGCTAAACCATTTGTTTCGCATGGATTCAAAGATAACCCTTCTACTTCGCATTGATTTGAAGCTAAATCATGTGTTGCGCATGGATTTGAAGCTAACTCGTTTGTTTCGCATGCAGTTGAAGCTAAATCATGTATATCACAAGTGTTTGAAGCTAAATCATTTGTTTCGCATGGATTCGAAGATAGCTCTTCTACTTCGCATTGACTTGAAGCTAAATCATGTGTTTCGCATGGATTTGAAGCATAGCCTTCGACTTCGCATTGATTTGGAGTTAAATCATGTGTTTCGCATGGATTTAAAGCTAACTCGTTGTTTCGCAAGCAGTTGAAGCTAAATCATGTATATCACAAGTGTTTGAAGCTAAACCATTTGATTAGCATGGATTCGAAGATCACCCCTCTTCTTCGCATTGATTTGAAGATAATCATGTGTTTCGCATGGATTTGAAGCTAACTCGTTTGTTTCGCATGCAGTTGAAGATAAGTCATGCATACCACAAGTATTTGAAGATAAACCATTTGATTCCCATGGATTTGAAGCTATGCCTTCTACTTCGCATTGATTTGGAGCTAAATCATGTGTTTCGCATGGATTTAAAGCTAACTCGTTGTTTCGCATGCAGTTGAAGCTAAATCATGTATATCACAATTTGTTTGAAGCTAAACCATTTGTTTTGCATGGATTCGAAGATAATCCTTCTTCTTCGCATTGATTTGAAGCTAAATCATGTGTTTCGCATGGATTTGAAGCTAACTCGTTTGTTTCGCATGCAGTTGATGCTGAATCATGTATATCACAAGTATTTGCAGCTAAACCATTTGTTTCGCATGGATTCTTAGATAAGCCTTCTACTTCGCATCGATTTGAAGCTAAATCATGTGTTTCGCATGGTTTTTGAAGCTAACTCGTTTGTTTCGCATGCAGTTGAAGCTAAATCATGTATATCACAAGTGTTTGAAGCTAAACCATTTGTTTCGCGTGGATTCGAAGATAACCCTTCTACTTAGCATTGATTTGAAGCTAAATCATGTGTTTCGCATGGATTTGAAGCAAAGTCTTCTACTTCGCATTGATTTGGAGTTAAATCATGTGTTTCGCATGGATTTAAAGCTAAATCGTTGTTTCGCATGCAGTTGAAGCTAAGTCATGTATATCACAAGTGTTTGAAGCTAAACCATTTGTTTCGCATGGATTTAAAGCTAACTCGTTGTTTCGCATGCAGTTGAAGCTAAATCATGTATATCACAAGTATTTGAAGCTAAACCATTTTATTCACATGGATTTGAAGCTATGCCTTCTACTTCGCATTGATTTGATGTTAAATCATATGTCTCGCATGGATTTGAAGCTATCTCGTTTGTTTCGCATGCACTTGACTATAAATCAAGTATATCACAAGTATTTGAAGCTAAACCTTTGTTTCGCATGGATTCGAACATCAGCCTTCTGTTTCGCATTGATTTGATGTTAAATCATATGTTTCGCATGGATTTGAAGCTAACTCGTTTGTTTCGCATGCTGTTGAAGCTAAATCAAGTATATCACAAGTATTTGAAGCAAAACCATTTGATTCGCACGGATTTGATGATAACCCATCTAGTTCGCATTGATTTGAATTTAAATCATGTGTTGCGCATGGATTTGAAGCTAACTCGTTTGTTTCGCATGCTGTTGAAGCTAAATCATGTATATCACAAGTGTTTGAAGCTAAATCATTTGTTTCGCATGAATTCGAAGATAACCCTTCTACTTCGCATTGATTTGAAGCTAAATCATGTTTTTCGCATGGATTTGAAGCAAAGCCTTCTACTTCGCATTGATTTGAAGCTAAATCATGTGTTGCGCATGGATTTGAAGCTAACTCGTTTGTTTCGCATGCAGTTGAAGCTAAATCATGTATATCACAAGTGTTTGAAGCTAAATCATTTGTTTCGCATGGATTCGAAGATAGCTCTTCTACTTCGCATTGACTTGAAGCTAAATCATGTGTTTCGCATGGATTTGAAGCATAGCCTTCGACTTCGCATTGATTTGGAGTTAAATCATGTGTTTCGCATGGATTTAAAGCTAACTCGTTGTTTCGCAAGCAGTTGAAGCTAAATCATGTATATCACAAGTGTTTGAAGCTAAACCATTTGATTAGCATGGATTCGAAGATCACCCCTCTTCTTCGCATTGATTTGAAGATAATCATGTGTTTCGCATGGATTTGAAGCTAACTCGTTTGTTTCGCATGCAGTTGAAGATAAGTCATGCATACCACAAGTATTTGAAGATAAACCATTTGATTCCCATGGATTTGAAGCTATGCCTTCTACTTCGCATTGATTTGGAGCTAAATCATGTGTTTCGCATGGATTTAAAGCTAACTCGTTGTTTCGCATGCAGTTGAAGCTAAATCATGTATATCACAATTTGTTTGAAGCTAAACCATTTGTTTTGCATGGATTCGAAGATAATCCTTCTTCTTCGCATTGATTTGAAGCTAAATCATGTGTTTCGCATGGATTTGAAGCTAACTCGTTTGTTTCGCATGCAGTTGATGCTGAATCATGTATATCACAAGTATTTGCAGCTAAACCATTTGTTTCGCATGGATTCTTAGATAAGCCTTCTACTTCGCATCGATTTGAAGCTAAATCATGTGTTTCGCATGGTTTTTGAAGCTAACTCGTTTGTTTCGCATGCAGTTGAAGCTAAATCATGTATATCACAAGTGTTTGAAGCTAAACCATTTGTTTCGCGTGGATTCGAAGATAACCCTTCTACTTAGCATTGATTTGAAGCTAAATCATGTGTTTCGCATGGATTTGAAGCAAAGTCTTCTACTTCGCATTGATTTGGAGTTAAATCATGTGTTTCGCATGGATTTAAAGCTAAATCGTTGTTTCGCATGCAGTTGAAGCTAAGTCATGTATATCACAAGTGTTTGAAGCTAAACCATTTGTTTCGCATGGATTTAAAGCTAACTCGTTGTTTCGCATGCAGTTGAAGCTAAATCATGTATATCACAAGTATTTGAAGCTAAACCATTTTATTCACATGGATTTGAAGCTATGCCTTCTACTTCGCATTGATTTGATGTTAAATCATATGTCTCGCATGGATTTGAAGCTATCTCGTTTGTTTCGCATGCACTTGACTATAAATCAAGTATATCACAAGTATTTGAAGCTAAACCTTTGTTTCGCATGGATTCGAACATCAGCCTTCTGTTTCGCATTGATTTGATGTTAAATCATATGTTTCGCATGGATTTGAAGCTAACTCGTTTGTTTCGCATGCTGTTGAAGCTAAATCAAGTATATCACAAGTATTTGAAGCAAAACCATTTGATTCGCACGGATTTGATGATAACCCATCTAGTTCGCATTGATTTGAATTTAAATCATGTGTTGCGCATGGATTTGAAGCTAACTCGTTTGTTTCGCATGCTGTTGAAGCTAAATCATGTATATCACAAGTGTTTGAAGCTAAATCATTTGTTTCGCATGAATTCGAAGATAACCCTTCTACTTCGCATTGATTTGAAGCTAAATCATGTTTTTCGCATGGATTTGAAGCAAAGCCTTCTACTTCGCATTGATTTGAAGCTAAATCATGTGTTGCGCATGGATTTGAAGCTAACTCGTTTGTTTCGCATGCAGTTGAAGCTAAATCATGTATATCACAAGTGTTTGAAGCTAACTCATTTGTTTCGCATGGATTCGAAGATAACCCTTCTACTTCGCATTGATTTGAAGCTAAATCATGTGTTTCGCATGGATTTGAAGCAAAGTCTTCTACTTCGCATTGATTTGGAGTTAAATCATGCGTTTCGCATGGATTTAAAGCTATATCGTTGTTTCGCATGCAGTTGAAGCTAAGTCATGTATATCACAAGTGTTTGAAGCTAAACCAATTGTTTCGCATGGATTCGAACATCAGCCTTCTGCTTCGCATTGATTTGATGTTAAATCATATGCATCGCATGGATTTGAAGCTAACTCGTTTGTTTCGCATGCTGTTGAAGCTAAATCAAGTATATCACAAGCATTTGAAGCAAAACCATTTGATTCGCACGGATTTGATGATAACCCTTCTAGTTCGCATTGACTTGAATTTAAATCATGTGTTTCGCATGGATTTGAAGCTAACTCGTTTGTTTCGCATGCAGTTGAAGATAAGTCATGCATATCACAGGTATTTGAAGATAAACCATTTGAATGTTAAATCATATGTTTCGCATGGATTTGAAGCTAACTCGTTTGTTTCGCATGCTGTTGAAGCTAAATCAAGTATATCACAAGTATTTGAAGCAAAACCATTTGATTCGCACGGATTTGATGATAACCCATCTAGTTCGCATTGATTTGAATTTAAATCATGTGTTGCGCATGATGGGATATGAAGCTATGCCTTCATTGGATATGAAGCTATGCCTTCTACTTCGCATTGATTTGGAGCTAAATCATGTGTTTCGCATGGATTTAAAGCTAACTCGTTTGTTTCGCATGCAGTTGAAGCTAAATCATGTAAATCACGTTTGTTTGAAGCTAAACCATTTGTTTTGCATGGATTCGAATATAATCCTTCTTCTTCGCATTGATTTGAAGCTAAATCATGTGTTTCGCATGGATTTGAAGCTAACTCGTTTGTTTCGCATGCTGTTGAAACTAAATCATGTATATCACAAGTATTTGAAGCTAAACCATTTGATTCCCATGGATTTGTAGCTATGCCTTCTACTTCGCATTGATTTGGAGCTAAATCATGTGTTTCGCATGGATTTACAGCTAACTCGTTTGTTTCGCATGCAGTTGAAGCTAAATCATGTAAATCACGTTTGTTTGAAGCTAAACCATTTGTTTTGCATGGATTCGAAGATAATCCTTCTTCTTCGCATTGATTTGAAGCTAAATCATGTGTTTCGCATGGATTTGAAGCTAACTCGTTTGTTTCGCATGCTGTTGAAACTAAATCATGTATATCACAAGTATTTGAAGCTAAACCATTTGATTCCCATGGATTTGTAGCTATGCCTTCTACTTCGCATTGATTTGGAGCTAAATCATGTGTTTCGCATGGATTTACAGCTAACTCGTTTGTTTCGCATGCTGTTGAAGCTAAATCATGTATATCACAAGTATTTGAATATGGACCATTTGATTAGCATGGATTCGAAGATCTCCACTCTTCTTCGCATTGATTTGAAGATAATCATGTGTTTCGCAACGATTTGAAGCTAACTCGTTTGTTTCGCATGCAGTTGAAGCTAAATCATGTATATCACAAGTATTTGAAGCTAAACCATTTGTTTCGCATTGATTCAAAGATCAGTCTTCCACTTCGCATTGATTTGAAGCTAAATAATGTGTTTCGCATGGATTTGAAGATAACTCGTTTGTTTCGCATGCAGTTGATGCTGAATCATGTATATCACAAGTATTTGCGGCTAAACCATTTGTTTCGCATGGATTCGTAGATAAGCCTTCTACTTCGCATCGATTTGAAGCTAAATCATGTTTTTCGCATGGATTTGAAGCAAAGCCTTCTACTTCGCATTGATTTGAAGATAATCATGTGTTTCGCAAGGATTTGAAGCTAACTCGTTTGTTTCGCACGCAGTTGATGCTAAATCATGTATATCACAAGTATTTGAAGCTAAACCATTTGTTTCGCATGGATTCGAACATCAGCCTTCTGTTTCGCATTGATTTGATGTTAAATCATATGTTTCGCATGGATTTGAAGCTAACTCGTTTGTTTCGCATGCTGTTGAAGCTAAATCAAGTATATCACAAGTATTTGAAGCAAAACCATTTGATTCGCACGGATTTGATGATAACCCATCTAGTTCGCATTGATTTGAATTTAAATCATGTGCTTCGCGTGGATTTGAAGCTAACTCGTTTCTTTCGCATGCAGTTGAAGATAAGTCAAGCATACCACAAGTATTTGAAGATAAACCATTTTATTCCCATGGATTTGAAGCTATGCCTTCTACTTCGCATTGATTTGGAGCTAAATCATGTGTTTCGCATGGATTTAAAGCTAACTCGTTGTTTCGCATGCAGTTGAAGCTAAATCATGTATAACACAAGTGTTTGGAGCTAAACCATTTGTTTCGCATGGATTCAAAGATAACCCTTCTACTTCGCATTTATTTGAAGCTAAATCATGTGTTGCGCATGGATTTGAAGCTAACTCGTTTGTTTCGCATGAACTTGAAGCTAAATCATGTATGTCACAAGTGTTTGAAGCTAAATCATTTGTTTCGCATGGATTCGAAGATAACCCTTCTACTTCGCATTGATATGAAGCTAAATCATGTGTTTCGCATGGATTTGAAGCAAAGCCTTCTACTTCGCATTGATTTGGATTTAAATCATGAGTTTCGCATGGATTTAAAGCTAACTCGTTGTTTCGCAAGCAGTTGAAGCTAAATCATGTATATCACAAGTATTTGAATATGGACCATTTGATTAGCATGGATTCGAAGATCTCCACTCTTCTTCGCATTGATTTGAAGATAATCATGTGTTTCGCAACGATTTGAAGCTAACTCGTTTGTTTCGCATGCAGTTGAAGCTAAATCATGTATATCACAAGTATTTGAAGCTAAACCATTTGTTTCGCATTGATTCAAAGATCAGTCTTCCACTTCGCATTGATTTGAAGCTAAATAATGTGTTTCGCATGGATTTGAAGATAACTCGTTTGTTTCGCATGCAGTTGATGCTGAATCATGTATATCACAAGTATTTGCGGCTAAACCATTTGTTTCGCATGGATTCGTAGATAAGCCTTCTACTTCGCATCGATTTGAAGCTAAATCATGTTTTTCGCATGGATTTGAAGCAAAGCCTTCTACTTCGCATTGATTTGAAGATAATCATGTGTTTCGCAAGGATTTGAAGCTAACTCGTTTGTTTCGCACGCAGTTGATGCTAAATCATGTATATCACAAGTATTTGAAGCTAAACCATTTGTTTCGCATGGATTCGAACATCAGCCTTCTGTTTCGCATTGATTTGATGTTAAATCATATGTTTCGCATGGATTTGAAGCTAACTCGTTTGTTTCGCATGCTGTTGAAGCTAAATCAAGTATATCACAAGTATTTGAAGCAAAACCATTTGATTCGCACGGATTTGATGATAACCCATCTAGTTCGCATTGATTTGAATTTAAATCATGTGCTTCGCGTGGATTTGAAGCAAAGCCTTCTACTTCGCATTGATTTGGATTTAAATCATGAGTTTCGCATGGATTTAAAGCTAACTCGTTGTTTCGCAAGCAGTTGAAGCTAAATCATGTATATCACAAGTGTTTGAAGCTAAACCATTTGATTAGCATGGATTCGAAGATCACACCTCTTCTTCGCATTGATTTGAAGCTAAATCATGTATTTCGCATGGATTTGAAGCTAACTCGTTTGTTTCGCATGCTGTTGAAGCTAAATCATGTATATCACAAGTGTTTGAAGCTAAATCATTTGTATCGCATGAATTCGTAGATAAGCCTTCTACTTCGCATCGATTTGAAGCTAAATCATGTGTTTTGCATGGTTTTTGAAGCTAACTCGTTTGTTTCGCATGCTGTTGAAGCTAAATCTTGTATATCACAAGTGTTTGAAGCTAAACCATTTGTTTCGCATGGATCCGAAGATAATCCTTCTTTTTCGCATTGGTTTGAAGCTAAATCATGTGTTTCGCATGGATTTGAAGCTAACTCGTTTGTTTCGCATGCTGTTGAAGCTAAATCATGTATATCACAAGTGTTTGAAGCTAAACTATTTGTTTCCCATGGATTCGAAGATAACCCTTCTACTTCGCATTGGTTTGAAGCTAAATCATTTGTTTCGCATGGATTTGAAGCTAACTCGTTTGTTTCGCATGCTGTTGAAACTAAATCATGTATATCACAAGCATTTGAAGCTAAACCATTTGATTCCCATGGATTTGTAGCTATGCCTTCTACTTCGCATTGATTTGGAGCTAAATCATGTGTTTCGCATGGATTTAAAGCTAACTCGTTGTTTCGCATGCAGTTGAAGCTAAATCATGTATAACACAAGTGTTTGAAGCTAAACCATTTGTTTTGCATGGATTCGAAGATAACCCTTCTACTTCGCATTGATTTGTAGCTAAATCATGTGTTGCGCATGGATTAGAAGCTAACTCGTTTGTTTCGCATGCAGTTGAAGCTAAATCATGTATATCGCAAGTATTTGAAGCTAAACCATTTTAATCCCATGCATTTGAAGCTATGCCTTCTACTTCGCATTGATTTGATGCTAAATCATATGTCTCGCATGGATTTGAAGCTATCTCGTTTGTTTCGCATGCACTTGAATATAAATCAAGTATATCACAAGTATTTGAAGCTAAACCTTTGTTTCGCATGGATTCGAACATCAGCCTTCTGCTTCGCATTGATTTGGACCTAAATCATGTTTTTCGCATGGATTTGAAGCTAACTCGTTTATTTCGCATGCACTTGAAGCTGAACCATGTATATCACAAGTATTTGAAGCTAAACCGTTTGATTGGCATGGATTTGAAGCTAAGCCTTCTACTTCGCTTTAAATTGAAGCTAAATCATGTGTTTCGCATGGATTTGAAGCTAACACGTTTGTTTCGCATGCTGTTGAAGCTAAATCATGTATATCACAAGTATGTGAATCTAAACCATTTGTTTCAGATGGATTTGAAGCTATGCCTTCTACTTCGCATTGATTTGGAGATAAATCATGTGTTTCGCATGGATTTGAAGCTAACTCGTTTGTTTCGCTTGCTGTTGAAGCTAAATCAAGTATATCACAAGTATTTGAAGCAAAACCGTTTGATTCGCACGGATTTGATGATAACCAATCTAGTTCGCATTGATTTGAATTTAAATCATGTGCTTCGCGTTGGATTTGAAGCTAACTCGTTTCTTTCTCATGCAGTTGAAGATAAGTCAAGCATACCACAAGTATTTGAAGATAAACCATTTTATTCCCATGGATTTGAAGCTATGCCTTCTACTTCGCATTGATTTGGAGCTAAATCATGTGTTTCGCATGGATTTAAAGCTAACTCGTTGTTTCGCATGCAGTTGAAGCTAAATCATGTATAACACAAGTGTTTGAAGCTAAACCATTTGTTTCGCACGGATTCAAAGATAACCCTTCTACATCGCATTGATTTGAAGCTAAATCATGTGTTGCGCATTGATTTGAAGCTAACTCGTTTGTTTCGCATGCACTTGAAGCTAAATCATGTATATCACAAGTGTTTCAAGCTAAATCATTTGGTTCGCATGGATTCGAAGATAACCCTTCTACTTCGCATTGATATGAAGCTAAATCATGTGTTTCGCATGGATTTGAAGCAAAGCCTTCTACTTCGCATTGATTTGAAGCTAAATCAAGTGTTGCGCATGGATTTGAAGCTAACTCGTTTGTTTCGCATTCAGTTGAAGCTAAATCATGTATATCACAAGTGTTTGATGCTAAATCATTTGTTTCGCATGGATTCGAAGATAACCCTCCTACTTCGCATTGATTTGAAGCTAAATCATGTGTTTCGCATGGATTTGAAGCAAAGCCTTCTACTTCGCATTGATTTGGAGTTAAATCATGAGTTTCGCATGGATTTAAAGCTAACTCGTTGTTTCGCAAGCAGTTGAAGCTAAATCATGTATATCACAAGTGTTTGAAGCTAAACCATTTGATTAGCATGGATTCGAAGATCACCCTTCTTCTTCGCATTGATTTGAAGATAATCATGTGTTTCGCATGTAATTGAAGCTAACTCGTTTGTTTCGCATGCTGTTGAAGATAAGTCATGCATATCACAGGTATTTGAAGATAAACCATTTGATTCCCATGGATTTGAAGCTATGCCTTCTACTTCGCATTGATTTGGAGCTAAATCATGTGTTTCGCATGGATTTAAAGCTAACTCGTTTGTTTCGCATGCAGTTGAAGCTAAATCATGTATATCACAATTTGTTTGAAGCTAAACTATTTGTTTTGCATGGATTCGAAGATAATCCTTCTTCTTCGAATTGATTTGAAGCTAAATCATGTGTTTCGCATGGATTTGAAGCTAACTCGTTTGTTTCGCATGCAGTTGAAGCTAAATCATGTATATCACAAGTATTTGAAGCAAAACCAATTGATTGGCACGGATTTGATGATGATCCATCAAGTTCGCATTGATTTGAATTTAAATCATGTGCTTCGCGTGGATTTGAAGCTAACTCGTTTGTTTCGCATGCAGTTGAAGTTAAGTCATGCATACCACAAGTATTTGAAGATAAACCATTTGATACCCATGGATTTGAAGCTATGCCTTCTACTTCGCATTGATTTGGAGCTAAATCATGTTTTTCGCATGGATTTGAAGCTAACTCGTTGTTTCGCATGCAGTTGAAGCTAAATCATGTATAACACAAGTGTTTGAAGCTAAACCATTTGTTTCGCATGGATTCAAAGATAACCATTCTACTTCGCATTGATTTGAAGCTAAATCATGTGTTGCGCATGGATTTGAAGCTAACTCGTTTGTTTCGCATGCAGTTGAAGCTGAATCATGTATATCACAAGTGTTTGAAGCTAAATCATTTGTTTCGCATGGATTCGAAGATAACCCTTCTACTTCGCATTGATTTGAAGCTAAATCATGTGTTTCGCATGGATTTGAAGCAAAGCCTTCTACTTCGCATTGATCTGGAGTTAAATCATGTGTTTCGCATGGATTTAAAGCTAACTCGTTGTTTCGCAAGCAGTTGAAGCTAAATCATGTATATCACAAGTGTTTGTAGCTAAACCATTTGATTAGCATGGATTCGAAGATCACCCCTCTTCTTCGCATTGATTTGAAGATAATCATGTGTTTCGCATGTATTTGAAGCTAACTCGTTTGTTTCGCATGCAGTTGAAGATAAGTAATGCATATAACAAGTATTTGAAGATAAACCATTTGATTCCCATGGATTTCAAGCTATGCATTCTTCTTCGCATTGATTTGAAGCTAAATCATGTTTTTCGCATGGATTTGAAGCTAACTCGTTTGTTTCGCATGCTGTTGAAGCTAAATCATGTATATCACAAGTGTTTGAAGCTAAATCATGTGTTTCGCATGGATTTGAAGCTAACTCGTTTGTTTCGCATGCAGTTGATGCTGAATCATGTATATCACAAGTATTTGCAGCTAAACCATTTGTTTCGCATGGATTCGTAGATAAGCCTTCTACTTCGCATTGATTTGAAGCTAAATCGTGTGTTTCGCATGGTTTTTGTAGCTAACTCGTTTGTTTCGCATGCTGTTGAAGCTAAATCATGTATATCACAAGTGTTTGAAGCTAAACGATCTGTTTCGCATGGATTCGAAGATAACCCTTCTACTTCGCATTGGTTTGAAGCTAAATCATTTGTTTCGCATGGATTTGAAGCTAACTCGTTTGTTTCGCATGCTGTTGAAACTAAATCATGTATATCACAAGTATTTGAAGCTAAACCATTTGATTCCCATGGATTTGTAGCTATGCCTTCTACTTCGCATTGATTTGGAGCTAAATCATGTGTTTCGCATGGATTTACAGCTAACTCGTTTGTTTCGCATGCTGTTGAAGCTAAATCATGTATATCACAAGTATTTGAATATGAACCATTTGATTAGCATGGATTCGAAGATCACCACTCTTCTTCGCATTGATTTGAAGATAATCATGTGTTTCGCAAGGATTTGAAGCTAACTCGTTTGTTTCGCATGCAGTTGAAGCTAAATCATGTATATAACAAGTGTTTGAAGCTAAATCATTTGTTTCGCATGGATTCGAAGATAACCCTTTTACTTCGCATTGATTTGAAGCTAAACCATGTGTTTCGCATGGATTTCAAGCAAAGCCTTCTACTTCTCATTGATTTGGAGTTAAATCATGTGTTTCGCATGGATTTAAAGCTAACTCGTTGTTTCGCATGCAGTTGAAGCTAAATCATGTATATCACAAGTGTTTGAAGCTAAACCATTTGTTTTGCATGGATTCGAAGATAACCCTTCTACTTCGCATTGATTTGAAGCTAAATCATGTGTTTCGCATGGATTTGAAGCTAACTCGTTTGTTTCGCAAGCAGTTGAAGCTAAATCATGTATATCACAAGTGTTTGAAGCTAAACCATTTGATTAGCATGGATTAGAAGATCACCCCTCTTCTTCGCATTGATTTGAAGATAATCATGTGTTTCGCATGTATTTGAAACTAACTCGTTTGTTTCGCATGCAGTTGAAGCTAAATCATGTATATCACAAGTGTTTGAAGCTAAACCATTTTATTCCCATGGATTTGAAGCTATGCCTTCTACTTCGCATTGATTTGATGTTAAATCATATGTCTCGCATGGATTTGAAGCTAACTCGTTTGTTTCGCATGCAGTTGATGCTCAATCATGTATATCACAAGTATTTGCAGCTAAACCATTTGTTTCGCATGGATTCGTAGATAAGCCTTCTACTTCGCATTGATTTGAAGCTAAATCATGTGTTTCGCACGGATTTGAAGCTAACTCGTTTGTTTCGCATACTGTTGAAGCTAAATCATGTATATCACAAGTATTTGAAGCTAAACCATTTGCTTCGCATGGATTCGAAGATCAGCCTTCTGCTTCGCATTGATTTGATGTGAAATCATATGTTTCGCATGGATTTGAATCTATCTCGTTTGTTTCGCACGCACTTGAATCTAAATCAAGTATATCACAAGTATTTGAAGGTAAACCGTTTCATTCGCATGGATTTGGAGCTAAGCCGTCTACCTCGCATTGATTTGAAGATAAATCATGTGTTTCGCTTCGATTTGAAGCTAACTCGTTTGTTTAGCATGCACTTGAAGCTAAATCATGTATATCACAAGTATTAGAAGCTAAACATTTTGTTTCGCATGGGTTTGAAGCTAAGCATTCTTCGTCGCATTGATTTGAAGCTGAATCATGTGTTTCGCTTGATTTTGAAACTATGCCTTCGACCTCGCACTGATATGAAGCTAAATCATGTGTTTTGCTTCGAATTGAAGCTACCTAGCTTATGTCGCATGCATTTGAAGTTAAATCATGTATATTACAAGTATTTGAAGCTAAACCGTTTGATTGGCACGGATTTGAAGCTAAGCCTTCTTCTTCGCATTGATTTGCAGCCAAATCGTATGTTTCGCATGGATTTGAATCTAACTCGTTTCTTTTGCATGGAGTTGAATCTAAATCATGTATATCACAAGTATTTGAAGCGAAACCATTTGTTTCGCATGGATTTGAAAATCAGCCTTCTACTTCGCATTGTTTTGAAGCTGAATCCTGTGTTTCGCATGGATTTGAAGCTAACTCGTTTGTTTCGCATGCAGTTGAAGCTAAATCATGTATAAAACAAGTGTTTGAAGCTAAACCACTTGTTTCGCATGGATTCGAAGATAACCCTTCTACTTCGCATTGATTTGAAGCTAAATCATGTGTTTCGCATGGATTTGCAGCTGACTCGTTTGTTTCGCGTGCAGTTGAAGCTAAATCATGTATATCACATGTATTTGAAGCTAAACTATTTGTTTCGCATGGATTCGAAGATCAGCCTTCTGCTTCGCATTGATTTGATGTTAAATCATATTTTTCGCACGCAGTTGAAACTAACTCGTTTGTTTCACATGCAGTTGAAGCTAAACCATGTATATCACAAGTATTTGATGCTAAACCGTTTGTTTGACATGGATTTGAAGCTATGCCTCCTACTTCGCATTGATTTGGAGCTAAATCATGTGTTCCGCATGGATTTAAAGCTAACTCGTTTGTTTCGCATGCAGTTGAAGCTAAACCATGTATATCACAAGTATTTGAAGCTAAACCGTTTGATTCGCATGGATTTGAAGCTAAGCCTTCTACCTCGCATTGATTTGAAGATAAATCATGTGTTTCGCTTGGATTTGAAGCTAACTCGTTTGTTTCGCCCGCATTTCAAGCTATATCACTTCTATTCACAAGTATGTGAAGCTAAATCATTCGTTTCCCATGGATTTAATGCTATGCCTTCTACTTCGCATTGATTTGGAGTTAAATCATGTGTTCCGCATGTATTTGAGGCTAGCTCGTTTGTTTCGCATGCAGTTGAAGCTAAATCATGTATATCACAATTTGTTTGAAGCTACACCATTTGTTTTGCATGGATTCGAAGATAATCCTTCTACTTCGCATTACTTTGAAGCTAACTCATGTGTTTCGCACGGATTTAAAGCGAACTCGTTTGTTTCGCATGCAGTTGAAGCTAAATCATGTGTATCACAAGTCTTTGAAGCTAAACCAATTGTTTCGCATGGATGCGAAGATGACCCTTCTACTTCGCATTGATTTGGAGTTAAGCCATGTGTTTCGCATGGATTTCAAGCTAACTCGTTTGTTTCGCATGCTGTTGAAGCTAAATCATGTATATCACAAGTATTTGAATCTGAACCATTTGACTCGCATGGATACGAAGATCAGCCTTCATCTTCGCATTGATTTGAAGCTAAATCATGTGTTTCGCATGGATTTGAAGCTAACTCGTTTGTTTCGCATGCTGTTGAAGCTAAATCAATTATATCACAAGTATTTGAAGCAAAACCATTTGATTCCCATGGATTTGAAGCTATGCCTTCTACTTCGCATTGATTTTGAGTTAAATCATGTGTTTCGCATGGATTTAAAGCTAACTCGATTGTTTCGCATGCTGTTGAAGCTAAATCATGTATATCACAAGTATTTGAAGTTTAACCGTTTGATTCGCATGGATTTGAAGCTAAGCCTTCTACATCGCATTGATTTGAAGATAACTCGTTTGTTTCGCATGCAGTTGAAGATAAATCGTGTATATCACAAGTATTTGAAGCTGAACCATTTGTTTCGTATACAGTTGAAGCTAAATCATGTATATCGCAGGTGTTTGAAGCTGAACCATTTGTTTCGCATGAATATTAATCAAAACCATGTGTTTCGAATGAATTTGAAGCTAAATCATGTGTTTCGCACGCAGTTGAAACTAACTCGTTTGTTTCGCATGCAGTTGAAGCTAAACCATGTATATCACAAGTATTTGATGCTAAACCGTTTGTTTGACATGGATTTGAAGCTATGCCTCCTACTTCGCATTGATTTGGAGCTAAATCATGTGTTCCGCATGGATTTAAAGCTAACACGTTTGTTTCGCATGCAGTTGAAGCTAAACCATGTATATCACAAGTATTTGATGCTAAACCGTTTGTTTGGCATGGATTTGAAGCTATGCCTCCAACTTCGCATTGATTTGGAGCTAAATCATGTTTTCCGCATGGATTTAAAGCTAACGCTTTTGTTTCGCATGCAGTTGAAGCTAAGTCATGTATATCACAAGTGTTTGAAGCTAAACCATTTGTTTCGCATGGATTCGAATATAACCTTTCTACTTCGCATTGATTTGAAGCTAAATCATGTGTTTCGCATGGATTTGAAGCTAAATCGTTTGATTCGCATGGATTTGAAGCTAAGCCTTCTACCTCGCATTGATTTGAAGATAAATCATGTGTTTCGCATGGATTTGAAGCTAACTCGTTTGATTCGCATGCAGTTGAAGATAAATCATGTATATCACAAGTATTTGCAGCTAAACCATTTGATTCGTATGGATTTGAAGCTAAGCCTTCTACTTCGCATGAATTTGAAGCTAAATCATGTGGTTCGCATGGATTTGAAGCCAACTTGTTCGTTTCGCATGCAGTGGAAGCTAAATCATGTACATCACAAGTATTTGAAGCTAAACCATTTGTTTCGCATGGATTCGTAGCTATGCCTCCTACTTCGCATTGATTGAGAGCTAAATCATGTGTTCTGCATGGAATTAAAGCTAACTCGTTTGTTTCGCATGCAGTTGAAGCTAAGTCATGTATATCACAATTATTTGAAGCTAAACCATTTGATTCCCATGGATTTGAAGCTATGCCTTCTACTTCGCATTGATTTGGAGTTAAATCATGTGTTTCGCATGGATTTAAAGCTAACTCGTTTGTTTCTTATGCAGTTGAAGCTAAATCATGTATATCACAAGTATTTGAAGCTAAACCGTTTGATTCACATGGATTTGAAGCTAAGTCTTCTACCTCGCATTGATTTGAAGATAAATCATGTGTTTCGCTTGGATTTGAAGCTAACTCGTTTGTTTCGCCCGCATTTCAAGCTATATCACTTCTATTCACAAGTATGTGAAGCTAAATCATTCGTTTCCCATGGATTTAATGCTATGCCTTCTACTTCGCATTGATTTGGAGTTAAATCATGTGTTTCGCATGTATTTGAGGCTAGCTCGTTTGTTTCGCATGCAGTTGAAGCTAAATCATGTATATCACAATTTGTTTGAAGCTACACCATTTGTTTTGCATGGATTCGAAGATAATCCTTCTACTTCGCATTACTTTGAAGCTAAATCATGTGTTTCGCACGGATTTAAAGCGAACTCGTTTGTTTCGCATGCAGTTGAAGCTAAATCATGTGTATCACAAGTCTTTGAAGCTAAACCAATTGTTTCGCATGGATGCGAAGATGACCCTTCTACTTCGCATTGATTTGGAGTTAAGCCATGTGTTTCGCATGGATTTCAAGCTAACTCGTTTGTTTCGCATGCTGTTGAAGCTAAATCATGTATATCACAAGTATTTGAATCTGAACCATTTGACTCGCATGGATACGAAGATCAGCCTTCATCTTCGCATTGATTTGAAGCTAAATCATGTGTTTCGCATGGATTTGAAGCTAACTCGTTTGTTTCGCATGCTGTTGAAGCTAAATCAATTATATCACAAGTATTTGAAGCAAAACCATTTGATTCCCATGGATTTGAAGCTATGCCTTCTACTTCGCATTGATTTTGAGTTAAATCATGTGTTTCGCATGGATTTAAAGCTAACTCGATTGTTTCGCATGCTGTTGAAGCTAAATCATGTATATCACAAGTATTTGAAGTTTAACCGTTTGATTCGCATGGATTTGAAGCTAAGCCTTCTACATCGCATTGATTTGAAGATAACTCGTTTGTTTCGCATGCAGTTGAAGATAAATCGTGTATATCACAAGTATTTGAAGCTGAACCATTTGTTTCGTATACAGTTGAAGCTAAATCATGTATATCGCAGGTGTTTGAAGCTGAACCATTTATTTCGCATGAATATTAATCAAAACCATGTGTTTCGAATGAATTTGAAGCTAAATCATGTGTTTCGCACGCAGTTGAAACTAACTCGTTTGTTTCGCATGCAGTTGAAGCTAAACCATGTATATCACAAGTATTTGATGCTAAACCGTTTGTTTGACATGGATTTGAAGCTATGCCTCCTACTTCGCATTGATTTGGAGCTAAATCATGTGTTCCGCATGGATTTAAAGCTAACACGTTTGTTTCGCATGCAGTTGAAGCTAAACCATGTATATCACAAGTATTTGATGCTAAACCGTTTGTTTGGCATGGATTTGAAGCTATGCCTCCAACTTCGCATTGATTTGGAGCTAAATCATGTTTTCCGCATGGATTTAAAGCTAACGCTTTTGTTTCGCATGCAGTTGAAGCTAAGTCATGTATATCACAAGTGTTTGAAGCTAAACCATTTGTTTCGCATGGATTCGAATATAACCTTTCTACTTCGCATTGATTTGAAGCTAAATCATGTGTTTCGCATGGATTTGAAGCTAAATCGTTTGATTCGCATGGATTTGAAGCTAAGCCTTCTACCTCGCATTGATTTGAAGATAAATCATGTGTTTCGCATGGATTTGAAGCTAACTCGTTTGATTCGCATGCAGTTGAAGATAAATCATGTATATCACAAGTATTTGCAGCTAAACCATTTGATTCGTATGGATTTGAAGCTAAGCCTTCTACTTCGCATGAATTTGAAGCTAAATCATGTGGTTCGCATGGATTTGAAGCCAACTTGTTCGTTTCGCATGCAGTGGAAGCTAAATCATGTACATCACAAGTATTTGAAGCTAAACCATTTGTTTCGCATGGATTCGTAGCTATGCCTCCTACTTCGCATTGATTGAGAGCTAAATCATGTGTTCTGCATGGAATTAAAGCTAACTCGTTTGTTTCGCATGCAGTTGAAGCTAAGTCATGTATATCACAATTATTTGAAGCTAAACCATTTGATTCCCATGGATTTGAAGCTATGCCTTCTACTTCGCATTGATTTGGAGTTAAATCATGTGTTTCGCATGGATTTAAAGCTAACTCGTTTGTTTCTTATGCAGTTGAAGCTAAATCATGTATATCACAAGTATTTGAAGCTAAACCGTTTGATTCACATGGATTTGAAGCTAAGTCTTCTACCTCGCATTGATTTGAAGATAAATCATGTGTTTCCCTTGGATTTGAAGCTAACTCGTTTGTTTCGCATGCAGTTGAAGCTAAATCATGTATATCACAAGTGTTTGAAGCTAAACCATTTGTTTCGCGTGGATTCGATGATAAGCCTCCTACTTCGCATTGATTTGAAGCTAAATCATGTGTTTCCCTTGGACTTGAAGCTAAACCACCTACATCGAATTGATTTGAACCTAAATCATGTGTTTCGCTTGGATTTGATGCTAACTCGTTTGTTACCCATGCAGCTGAAGCTAAATCTTGTTTATCGCAAGTATTTGAAGGTAACTCATTTATTTCGCATGGATTTGAAGCAAAGCCATCTACTTTGAATTGATTTGAAGCTAAATCATGTGTTCAGTATGGATTAGAAGCTAACTCGTTTGTTTCGCCTGCATTTCTAGCTAAATCACTTATACCGCAATAATCTGAACATATATCATTTGTTTCTCATGTATTTGAATCTAAGCCTTCTACTTCGCATTTATTTGAAGCTAAACCATTTGTTTCGCATGGATTTGAAGCTAACTCGTTTGTTTCGCATGCTGTTGAAGCTAAATCATGTATATCACAAGTATTTGCAGCTAAACCATTTGATTTCCATGGATTTGAAGCTATGCCTTCTACTTCGCATTGATTTGATGTTAAATCATATGTTTCGCATGGATTTGAATCTATCTCGTTTGTTTCGCATGCACTTGAATATAAATCATGTATATCACAAGTGTTTGAAGCTAAACCATTTGTTTCCCATGGATTTAAAGCTATGCCTCCTACTTCGCATTGATTTGGAGTTAAATCATGTGTTTCGCATGGATTTGAAACTATCTCGTTTGTTTCGCATGCACATGAATATAAATCAAGCATATCACAAGTATTTGAATAGAAACCGTTTGATTCGCATGGATCTGAAGCTAAGCCTTCTACTTCGGATTGATTTGAAGACAAATCATGTGTTTCGCTTGGATTTTAAGCTAACTCGTTTGATTCACATGCAGTTGAAGCTAAATCATGTATATCACAAGTGTTTGAAGCTAAACCATTTGTTTTGCATGGATTCGAAGATAATCCTTCTACTTCGCATTGATTTGAAGCTAAATCATGTGTTTCGCATGGATTTGAAGCTAACTCGTTAGTTTCGCATGCTGTTAAAGCTAAATCATGTATATCACAAGTATTTGAAGCTGAACCACTTGTTTCGCAGGGATTTGAAGCTAAGCCTTCTACTTCGCATTGATTTGAAGATAAATCATGTGTTTCGCTTGGATTTGAAGCTAACTCGTTTGTTTCGCATGCATTTGGAGCTAAGTCATGAATATCACAAGTATTTGAAAATAAACCATTTGAATCCCATGGATTTGAAGCTATGCCTTCTACTTCGCATTGATTTGGAGCTAAATCATGTGTTTCGCATGGATTTGAAGCTAACTCGTATGTTTCGCATGCAGTTGAAGCTAAATCATGTATATCACAAGTATTTGAAGCAGACCCACTTGTTTCGCAGGGATTTGAAGCTATGCCTTCTACTTCGCATTGATTTGGAGCTAAATCGTGTGTTTCGCATGGATTTAAAGCTAACTCGTATGTTTCGCATGCAGTTGAAGCTAAATCATATATATCACAAGTGTTTGAAGCTAAACCATTTGATTCGCACGGATTTGATGATAACCCTTCTAGTTTGCATTGATTTGAATTTAAAGCATGTGTTTCGCATGGATTTGAAGCTAACTCGTTTGTTTCGCATGCAGTTGAAGATAAGTCATGAATATAACAAGTATTTGAATCTAAACCATTTAATTCCCATGGATTTGAAGCTATGCCTTCTACTTCGCATTGATTTGGAGCTAAATCATGTGTTTCGCATGGATTTAAAGCTAACTCGTTTGTTTCGCATGCTGTTGAAGCTAAATCATGTATATCACAAGTATTTGAATATGAACCATTTGATTAGCATAGATTCGAAGATCACCCTTCTTCTTCGCATTGATTTGAAGCTAAATCATGTGTTTCGCATGGATTTGAAGCTAACTCGTTAGTTTCGCATGCAGTTGAAGCTAAATCATGTATATCACAAGTATTTGAAGCTAAACCATTTGTTTCGCATGGATTCGAACATCAGCCTTCTGCTTCGCATTGATTTGATGTTAAACCATTTGTTTCGCATGCTGTTGAAGCTAAATCAAGTATATCACAAGTATTTGAAGCAAAACCATTTGATTCGCACGGATTTGATGATAACCATTCTAGTTCGCATTGATTTGAATTTAAAGCATGTGTTTCGCATGGATTTGAAGCTAACTCGTTTGTTTCGCACGCAGTTGAAGATAAGTCATGCATATCACAAGTATTTGAAGATAAACCATTTGATTCCCATGGATTTGAAGCTATACCTTCTACTTCGCATTGATTTGGAGCTAAATCATGTGTTTCGCATGGATTTAAAGCTAACTCGTTTGTTTCGCATGCAGTTGAAGCTAAATCATGTATATCACAAGTATTTGAAGCTGAACCAATTGTTTCGCAGGGATTTGAAGCCAAGCCTTCTACTTCGCATTGATTTGAAGCTAAATCATGTGTTTCGCATGGATTTGAAGCTAACTCGTTTGTTTCGCCTGCATTTCAAGCTATATCACATCTATTCACAATATGTGAAGCTAAATCATTCGTTTCCCATGGATTTAAAGCTATGCCTTCTACTTCGCATTGATTTGGAGTTAAATCATGTGTTTCGCATGGATTTGAGGCTAGCTCGTTTGTTACGCATGCAGTTGAAGCGAAATCATGTATATCATAAGTAGTTGAAGCTAAACCAGTTGTTTCGCATGGATTCGATGATAACCCTTCTACTTCGCATTGATTTGAAGCTAAAGCAAGTGTTTCGCATGGATTTGAATCTAACTCGTTTGTTTCGCATGCACTTGAATCTAAATCATGTATATCACAAGTATTTGAAGCTAAACCATTTGATTCGCACGGATTTGATGATAACCCTTCTAGTTCGCATTGATTTGAATTTAAAGCATGTGTTTCGCATGGATTTGAAGCTAACTCGTTTGTTTCGCATGCAGTTGAAGATAAGTCATGCATATCACAAGTATTTGAAGATAAACCATTTGATTCCCATGGATTTGAAGCTATGCCTTCTACTTCGCATTGATTTGGAGCTAAATCATGTGTTTCGCATGGATTTAATGCTAACTCATTTGTTTCGCATGCATTTGGAGCTAAGTCATGAATATAACAAGTATTTGAAAATAAACCATTTGAATCCCATGGATTTGAAGCTATGCCTTCTACTTCGCATTGATTTGGAGCTAAATCATGTGTTTCGCATGGATTTAAAGCTAACTCGTATGTTCCGCATGCAGTTGAAGCTAAATCATGTATATCACAAGTATTTGAAGCTGAACCACTTGTTTCGCAGGGATTTGAAGCTAAGCCTTCTACTTCGCATTGATTTGAAGATAAATCATGTGTTTCGCTTGGATTTGAAGCTAACTCGATTGTTTCGCATGCATTTGAAACTAAGTCATGAATATCACAAGTATTTGAAAATAAACCATTTAATTCCCATGGATTTGAAGCTATGCCTTCTACTTCGCATTGATTTGGAGCTAAATCATGTGTTTCGCATGGATTTAAAGCTAACTCGAATGTTTCGCATGCAGTTGAAGCTAAATCATGTATATCGCAAGTATTTGAAGCTAAACCATTTTAATCCCATGCATTTGAAGCTATGCCTTCTACTTCGCATTGATTTGAAGCTATATCATGTGTTCCGCTTGGATTTTAAGCTAACTCGTTTGTATCACATGCAGTTGAAGTTAAATCATGTATATCACAAGTATTTGAAGCTAAACGATTTTATTTCGCATGGATTTGAAGATATGCCCTCTACTTCGCATTGATTTGCAGCTAAATCATGTGCTTCGTATGGATTTTAAGCTAACTCGTTTGTTTCGCATGCAGTTGAAGCTAAATCATGTATATCACAGGTCTTTGAAGCTAAACCATTTGTTTTGCATGTATTTGAAGCTAACTCGTTTGTTTCGCATGCTGTTTAATCTAAATCATGCATATCACAAGTATTTGAATCTGAACCATTTGATTAGCATGGATTCGAAGATGACCCTTCTTCTTCGCGTTGATTTGAAGCTAAATCATGTGTTTCGCATGGATTTGAAGCTAACTCGTTTGTTTCGCATGCACTTGAATGTAAATCATGTATATCACAAGTATTTGAAGCTAAACCGTTTGATTCGCATGGATTTGAAGCTAAACCTTCTACCTCGCATTGATTTGAAGATAAATCATGTGTTTCGCTTGGATTTGAAGCTAACTCGTTTGTTTCGTACGCACTTGAATCTAAATCAAGTATATCACAAGTATTTGAAGCTAAACCGTTTGATTCGCATGGATTTGAAGCTAAGCCTTCTACTTCGCATTGATTTGGAGCTAAATCATGTGTTTCGCATGGATTTAAAGCTAACTCGTATGTTTCGCATGCAGTTGAAGCTAAATCATGTATATCACAAGTATTTGAATATGAACCATTTGATTAGCATGGATTCGAAGATCACCCTTCTTCTTCGCATTGATTTGAAGCTAAATCATGTGTTTCGCATGGATTTGAAGCTAACTCGTTTGTTTCGCATGCAGTAGAAGCTAAATCATGTATATCACAAGTATTTGAAGCTAAACCATTTGTTTCGCATGGATTCGAACATCAGCCTTCTGCTTCGCATTGATTTGATGTTAAACCATATGTTTCGCATGGATTTGAAGCTAACTCGTTTGTTTCGCATGCTGTTGAAGCTAAATCAAGTATATCATAAGTATTTGAAGCAAAACCATTTGATTCGCACGGATTTGATGATAACCCTTCTAGTTCGCATTGATTTGAATTTAAAGCATGTGTTTCGCATGGATTTGAAGCTAACTCGTTTGTTTCGCCTGCATTTCAAGCTATATCACATCTATTCACAATATGTGAAGCTAAATCATGCGTTTCCCATGGATTTAAAGCTATGCCTTCTACTTCGCATTGATTTGGAGTTAAATCATGTGTTTCGCATGGATTAGAGGCTAGCTCGTTTGTTACGCATGCAGTTGAAGCGAAATCATGTATATCATAAGTATTTGAAGCTAAACCATTTGTTTCGCATGGATTCGATGATAACCCTTCTACTTCGCATTGATTTGAAGCTAAATCAAGTGTTTCGCATGGATTTGAATCTAACTCGTTTGTTTCGCATGCACTTGAATCTAAATCATGTATATCACAAGTATTTGAAGCTAAACCGTTTGATTCGCATGGATTTGAAGCTAAGCCTTCTACCTCGCACTGATGTGAAGATAAATCATGTGTTTCGCTTGGATTTGAAGCTAACTCGTTTGTTTCTCATGCACTTGAATCTAAATCAAGTATATCACAAGTATTTGAAGCTAAACAGTTTCATTCGCATGGATTTGAAGCTAAGCCTTCTACTTCGCATTGATTTGAAGATAAGTCATGTGTTTCGCTTGGATTTGAAGATCAGCCTTCTACTTCGCATTGATTTGAAGCTAAATAATGTGTTACGCTTGGGTTTTAAGCTAACTCATTTGTTTCACATGCAGTTGAAGTTAAATCATGAATATCACAAGTATTTGAAGCTAAACGATTTGTTTCGCATGGATTTGAATATAAGCCTTCTACTTCGCAGTGATTTGAAGACAAATCATGTGTTTCGCTTGGATTTTAAGCTAACTCGTTTGTTTCACATGCAGTTGAAGCTAAATCACGTATATCACAAGTGTTTGAAGCTAAACCATTTGTTTTGGATGGATTCGAAGATCAGCCTTCTGCTTCGCATTGACTTGAAGCTAAATCATGTGTTTCGCATGGATTTAAAGCGAACTCATTTGTTTCGCATGCAGTTGAAGCTAAATCATGTGTATCACAGGACTTTGAAGCTAAACCATTTGTTTCGTATGGATTCGAAGATAACCCTTCTACTTCGCATTGATTTCAAGATAAATAATGTGTTTCGCTTGGATTTGAAGCAAACTCGTTTGTATCGCACGCACTTGAATCTAGATCAAGTATATCACAAGTATTTGAAGCTAAACCGTTTGATTCGCATGGATCTGAAGCTAAGCCTTCTACTTCGCATTGATTTGAAGACAAATCATGTGTTTCGCTTGGATTTTAAGCTAACTCATTTGTTTCACATGCAGTTGAAGTTAAATCATGAATATCACAAGTATTTGAAGCTAAACGATTTGTTTCGCATGGATTTGAATATAAGACTCCTATTTCGCATTGATTTGAAGCTAAATCATGTGTTTCGCATGGATTTAAAGCGAACTCTTTTATTTCGCATGCAGTTGAAGCTAAATCATGTGTATCACAGGTCTTTGAAGTTAAACCATTTGTTTCGCATGGATTCGAAGATAACCCTTCTACTTCGCATTGATTTGAAGATAAATAATGTGTTTCGCTTGGATTTGAAGCTAACTCGTTTGTATCGCACGCACTTGAATCTAAACCAAGTATATCAGAAGTATTTGAAGCCAAACCGTTTGATTCGCATGGATCTGAAGCTAAGCCTTCTACTTCGCATTGATTTGAAGACAGATCATTTGTTTCGCTTGGATTTTAAGCTAACTCATTTGTTTCACATGCAGTTGAAGCTAAATCATGTATAACACAAGTATTTGAATCTGAATCATTTGATTAGCATGGATTCGAAGATCAGCCTTCTGCTTCGCATTGATTTGATGTTAAATGATATGTTTCGCATGGATTTGAAGCTATTTCGACGTTTCGCATGCACTTGAATCTAAATCATGTATATCACAAGTATTTGAAACTAAACCATTTGATTCCCATGGATTTGAAGCTATGCCTTCTACTTCGCATTGATTTGGAGCTAAATCATGTGTTTCGCATGGATTTAAAGCTAACTCGTATGTTTCGCATGCAGTTGAAGCTAAATCATGTATATCACAAGTATTTGAATATGAACCATTTGATTAGCATGGATTCGAAGATCACCCTTCTTCTTCGCATTGATTTGAAGCTAAATCATGTGTTTCGCATGGATTTGAAGCTAACTCGTATGTTTCGCATGCAGTAGAAGCTAAATCATGTATATCACAAGTATTTGAAGCTAAAGCATTTGTTTCGCATGGATTCGAACATCAGCCTTCTGCTTCGCATTGATTTGATGTTAAACCATATGTTTCGCATGGATTTGAAGCTAACTCGTTTGTTTCGCATGCTGTTGAAGCTAAATCAAGTATATCACAAGTATTTGAAGCAAAACCATTTGATTCGCACGGATTTGATGATAACCCTTCTAGTTCGCATTGATTTGAATTTAAAGCATGTGTTTCGCATGGATTTGAAGCTAACTCGTTTGTTTCGCATGCAGTTGAAGATAAGTCATGCATATCACAAGTATTTGAAGATAAACCATTTGATTCCCATGGATTTGAAGCTATGCCTTCTACTTCGCATTGATTTGGAGCTAAATCATGTGTTTCGCATGGATTTAATGCTAACTCGTTTGTTTCGCATGCAGTTGAAGCTAAATCATGTATATCACAAGTGTTTGAAGCTAAACCGTTTGATTCGCATGGATTTGAAGATCTGCCTTCTACTTCGCATTGATTTGAAGCTAAATCATGTGTTTCGCATGGATTTGAAGCTAACTCGTTAGTTTCGCATGCTGTTGAAGCTAAATCATGTACATCACAAGTATTTGAAGCTGAACCACTTGTTTCGCAGGGATTTGAAGCTAAGCCTTCTACTTCGCATTGATTTGAAGATAAATCATGTGTTTCGCTTGGATTTGAAGCTAACTCGTTTGTTTCGCATGCATTTGGAGCTAAGTCATGAATATCACAAGTATTTGAAAATAAACCATTTGAATCCCATGGATTTGAAGCTATGCCTTCTACTTCGCATTGATTTGGAGCTAAATCATGTGTCTCGCATGGATTTAAAGCTAACTCGAATGTTTCGCATGCAGTTGAAGCTAAATCATGTATATCACAAGTATTTGAAGCTAAACCATTTGATTCCCATGGATTTGAAGCTATGCCTTCTACTTCGCATTGATTTGGAGCTAAATCATGTGTTTCGCATGGATTTAAAGCTAACTCGTATGTTTCGCATGCAGTTGAAGCTAAATCACTTATATCACAAGTATTTGAATATGAACCATTTGATTAGCATGGATTCGAAGATCACCCTTCTTCTTCGCATTGATTTGAAGCTAAATCATGTGTTTCGCATGGATTTAAAGCTAACTCGTTTGTTTCGCATGCAGTTGAAGCTAAATCATGTATATCACAAGTGTTTGAAGCTAAACCGTTTGATTCGCATGGATTTGAAGATCTGCCTTCTACTTCGCATTGATTTGAAGCTACATCATGTGTTTCGCATGGATTTGAAGCTAACTCGTTAGTTTCGCATGCTGTTGAAACTAAATCATGTATATCACAAGTATTTGAAGCTGAACCACTTGTTTCGCAGGGATTTGAAGCTAAGCCTTCTACTTCGCATTGATTTGAAGATAAATCATGTGTTTCGCTTGGATTTGAAGCTACCTCGTTTGTTGCGCATGCATTTGAAGCTAAGTCATGAATATCACAAGTATTTGAAAATGAACCATTTGATTCCCATGGATTTGAAGCTATGCCTTCTACTTCGCATTGATTTGGAGCTAAATCATGTGTTTCGCATGGATTTAAAGCTAGCTCGTATGTTTCGCTTGCAGTTGAAGCTAAATCATGTATATCACAAGTGTTTGAAGCTATACCATTTGATTCGCACGGATTTGATGATAACCCTTCTAGTTTGCATTGATTTGAATTTAAAGCATGTGTTTCGCATGGATTTGAAGCTAACTCGTTTGTTTCGCATGCAGTTGAAGATAAGTCATGTATATCACAAGTATTTGAAAATAAACCATTTGATTCCCATGGATTTGAAGCTATGCCTTCTACTTCGCATTGATTTTGAGCTAAATCATGTGTTTCGCATGGATTTAAAGCTAACTCGTATGTTTCGCATGCAGTTGAAGCTAAATCATGTATATCACAAGTATTTGAATATGAACCATTTGATTAGCATGGATTCGAAGATCACCCTTCTTCTTCGCATTGATTTGAAGCTAAATCATGTGTTTCGCATGGATTGAAGCTATCTCGTTTGTTTCGCATGCACTTGAATATAAATCAAGTATATCACAAGTATTTGAAGCTGAACCACTTGTTTCGCAGGGATTTGAAGCTAAGCCTTCTACTTCGCATTGATTTGAAGATAAATCATGTGTTTCGCATGGATTTAAAGCTAACTCGTATGTTTCGCATGCAGTTGAAGCTAAATCATGTATATCACAAGTATTTGAAGCTGAACCACTTGTTTCGCACGGATTTGAAGCTAAGCCTTCTACTTCGCATTGATTTGAAGATAAATCATGTGTTTCGCTTGGATTTGAAGCTAACTCGTTTGTTTCGCATGCATTTGAAACTAAGTCAAGAATATCACAAGTATTTGAATATAAACCATTTGATTCCCATGGATTTGAAGCTATGCCTTCTACTTCGCATTGATTTGGAGCTAAATCAAGTGTTTCGCATGGATTTAAAGCTAACTCGTATGTTTCGCATGCAGTTGAAGCTAAATCATGTATATCACAAGTGTTTGAAGATAACCATTTGATTCGCACGGATTTGATGATAACCCTTCTAGTTTGCATTGATTTGAATTTAAAGCATGTGTTTCGCATGGATTTGAAGCTAACTCGTTTGTTTCGCATGCAGTTGAAGATAAGTCATGCATATCACAAGTATTTGAAAATAAACCATTTGATTCCCATGGATTTGAAGCTATGCCTTCTACTTCGCATTGATTTTGAGCTATATCATGTGTTTCGCATGGATTTAAAGCTAACTCGTATGTTTCGCATGCAGTTGAAGCTAAATCATGTATATCACAAGTGTTTGAAGCTAAACCATTTGATTCGCACGGATTTGATGATAACCCTTCTAGTTTGCATTGATTTGAATTTAAAGCATGTGTTTCGCATGGATTTGAAGCTAACTCGTTTGTTTCGCATGCAGTTGAAGATAAGTCATGCATATCACAAGTATTTGAAAATAAACCATTTGATTCCCATGGATTTGAAGCTATGCCTTCTACTTTGCAATGATTTGGAGCTAAATCATGTGTTTCGCATGGATTTAAAGCTCACTCGTATGTTTCGCATGCAGTTGAAGCTAAATCATGTATATCACAAGTATTTGAATATGAACCATTTGATTAGCATGGATTCGAAGATCACCCTTCTTCTTCGCATTGATTTGAAGCTAAATCATGTGTTTCGCATGGATTTGAAGCTAACTCGTTTGTTTCGCATACAGTAGAAGCTAAATCATGTATATCACAAGTATTTGAAGCTAAACCATTTGTTTCGCATGGATTCGAACATCAGCCTTCTGCTTCGCATTGATTTGATATTAAATCATACGTTTCGCATGGATTTGAAGCTAACTCGTTTGTTTCGCATGCTGTTGAAGCTAAATCAAGTATATCACAAGTATTTGAAGCAAAACCATTTGATTCGCACGGATGTGATGATAACCCTTCTAGTTCGCATTGATTTGAATTTAAAGTATGTGTTTCGCATGGATTTGAAGCTAACTCGTTTGTTTCGCATGCAGTTGAAGATAAGTCATGCATATCACAAGTATTTGAAGATGAACCATTTGATTCCCATGGATTTGAAGCTATGCCTTCTACTTCGCATTGATTTGGAGCTAAATCATGTGTTCCGCTTGGATTTGAAGCTAACTCGTTTGTTTCGCATGCATTTGAAGCTAAGTCATGAATATCACTAGTATTTGAAAATAAACCATTTGATTCCCATGGATTTGAAGCTATGCCTTCTACTTCGCATTGATTTGGAGCTAAATCATGTGTTTCGCATGGATTTAAAGCTAACTCGTATGTTTCGCATGCAGTTGAAGCTAAACCATGTATATCACAAGTGTTTGAAGCTAAACCATTTGATTCGCACGGATTTGATGATAACCCTTCTTGTTTGCATTGATTTAAATTTAAAGCATGTGTTTTGCATGGTTTTGAAGCTAACTCGTTTGTTTCGCATCCAGTGGAAGATAAGTCATGCATATCACAAGTATTTGAAGATAAACCATTTGATTCCCATGGATTTGCAGCTATGCCTTCTACTTCGCATTGATTTGGAGCTAAATCATGTGTTTCGAATGGATTTAAAGCTAACTCGTTTGTTTCGCATGCAGTTGAAGCTAAATCATGTATATCACAAGTGTTTGAAGCTAAACCATTTGTTTCGCATGGATTCGAAGATTACCCTTCTACTCCGCATTGATTTGAAGCTAAATCATGTGTTTCGCATGGATTTGAAGCAAAGCCTTCTACTTCGCATTGATTTGGACTTAAATCATGTGTTTCGCATGGATTTAAAGCTAACTCGTTGCTTCGCATGCAGTTGAAAATAAATCATGTATATCACAACTGTTTGAAGCTAAACCATTTGTTTCGCATGGATTCGAAGATAACCCTTCTACTTCGCATTGATTTGAAGCTAAATCATGTGTTGCGCTTGGATTTGAAGCTAACTCGTTTGTTTCGCATGCAGTTGAAGCTAAATCATGTATATCACATGTATTTGAAGCTGAATCACTTGCTTCGCAGGGATTTGAAGCTAAGCCTTCTACTTCGCATTGATTTGAAGATAAATCATGTGTTTCGCTTGTATTTGAAGCTAACTCGTTTGTTTCGCATGCATTTGGAGCTACGTCATGAATATCACAAGTATTTGAAAATAAACCATTTTAATCCCATGGATTTGAAGCTATGCCTTCTACTTCGCATTGATTTGGAGCTAAATCATGTGTTTCGCATGGATTTAAAGCTAACTCGTATGTTTCGCATGCAGTTGAAGCTAAATCATGTATATCACAAGTATTTGAAGCTGAACCACTTGTTTCGCAGGGATTTGAAGCTAAGCCTTCTACTTCGCATTGATTTGAAGATAAATCATGTGTTTCGCTTGGATTTAAAGCTAACTCGTATGTTTCGCATGCAGTTGAAGATAAGTCATGCATATCACAAGTATTTGAAAATAAACCATTTGATTCCCATGGATTTGAAGCTATGCCTTCTACTTCGCAATGATTTGGAGCTAAATCATGTGTTTCGCATGGATTTAAAGCTAACTCGTATGTTTCGCATGCAGTTGAAGCTAAATCATGTATATCACAAGTATTTGAATATGAACCATTTGATTAGCATGGATTCGAAGATCACCCTTCTTCTTCGCATTGATTTGAAGCTAAATCATGTGTTTCGCATGGATTTGAAGCTAACTCGTTTGTTTCGCATACAGTAGAAGCTAAATCATGTATATCACAAGTATTTGAAGCTAAACCATTTGTTTCGCATGGATTCGAACATCAGCCTTCTGCTTCGCACTGATTTGATGTTAAATCATACGTTTCGCATGGATTTGAAGCTAACTCGTTTGTTTCGCATGCTGTTGAAGCTAAATCAAGTATATCACAAGTATTTGAAGCAAAACCATTTGATTCGCACGGATGTGATGATAACCCTTCTAGTTCGCATTGATTTGAATTTAAAGTATGTGTTTCGCATGGATTTGAAGCTAACTCGTTTGTTTCGCATGCAGTTGAAGATAAGTCATGCATATCACAAGTATTTGAAGATGAACCATTTGATTCCCATGGATTTGAAGCTATGCCTTCTACTTCGCATTGATTTGGAGCTAAATCATGTGTTCCGCTTGGATTTGAAGCTAACTCGTTTGTTTCGCATGCATTTGAAGCTAAGTCATGAATATCACAAGTATTTGAAAATAAACCATTTGATTCCCATGGATTTGAAGCTATGCCTTCTACTTCGCATTGATTTGGAGCTAAAGCATGTGTTTCGCATGGTTTTGAAGATAACTCGTTTGTTTCGCATGCAGTGGAAGATAAGTCATGCATATCACAAGTATTTGAAGATAAACCATTTGATTCCCATGGATTTGCAGCTATGCCTTCTACTTCGCATTGATTTGGAGCTAAATCATGTGTTTCGAATGGATTTAAAGCTAACTCGTTTGTTTCGCATGCAGTTGAAGCTAAATCATGTATATCACAAGTGTTTGAAGCTAAACCATTTGTTTCGCATGGATTCGAAGATTACCCTTCTACTCCGCATTGATTTGAAGCTAAATCATGTGTTTCGCATGGATTTGAAGCAAAGCCTTCTACTTCGCATTGATTTGGACTTAAATCATGTGTTTCGCATGGATTTAAAGCTAACTCGTTGCTTCGCATGCAGTTGAAAATAAATCATGTATATCACAACTGTTTGAAGCTAAACCATTTGTTTCGCATGGATTCGAAGATAACCCTTCTACTTCGCATTGATTTGAAGCTAAATCATGTGTTGCGCTTGGATTTGAAGCTAACTCGTTTGTTTCGCATGCAGTTGAAGCTAAATCATGTATATCACATGTATTTGAAGCTAAACCATTTTATTCCCATGGATTTGAAGCTATGCCTTCTACTTCGCATTGATTTGATGTTAAATCATTTGTTTCGCATGGATTTGAAGCTAACTCGTTAGTTTCGCATGCTGTTGAAGCTAAATCATGTATATCACAAGTATTTGAAGCTGAACCACTTGTTTCGCATGGATTTGAAGCTAAGCCTTCTACTTCGCATTGATTTGGAGTTAAATCATGTGTTTCGCATGGATTTAAATTTAACTCGTTGCTTCGCATGCAGTTGAAAATAAATCATGTATATCACAACTGTTTGAAGCTAAACCATTTGTTTCGCATGGATTCGAAGATAACCCTTCTACTTCGCATTGATTTGAAGCTAAATCATGTGTTGCGCTTGGATTTGAAGCTAACTCGTTTGTTTCGCATGCAGTTGAAGCTAAATCATGTATATCACATGTATTTGAAGCTAAACCATTTTATTCCCATGGATTTGAAGCTATGACTTCTACTTCGCATTGATTTGGAGTTAATTCATGTGTTTCGCTTGGATTTGAAGCTAACTCGTTTGTTTCGCATGCATTTGGAGCTAAGTCATGAATATCGCAAGTATTTGAAAATAAACCATTTGATTCCCATGGATTTGAAGCTATCCCTTCTACTTCGCATTGATTTGGAGCTAAATCATGTGTTTCGCATGGATTTAAAGCTAACTCGTATGTTTCGCATGCAGTTGAAGCTAAATCATGTATATCACAAGTATTTGAATATGAACCATTTGATTAGCATGGATTCGAAGATCACCCTTCTTCTTCGCATTGATTTGAAGCTAAATCATGTGTTTCGCATGGATTTGAAGCTAACTCGTTTGTTTCGCATGCAGTAGAAGCTAAATCATATATATCACAAGTATTTGAAGCTAAACCATTTGTTTCGCATGGATTCGAACATCAGCCTTCTGCTTCGCATTGGTTTGATGTTAAACCATATCTTTCGCATGGATTTGAAGCTAACTCGTTTGTTTCGCATGCTGTTGAAGCTAAATCAAGTATATCACAAGTATTTGAAGCAAAACCATCTGATTCGCACGGATTTGATGATAACCCTTCTAGTTCGCATTGATTTGAATTTAAAGCATGTGTTTCGCATGGATTTGAAGCTAAGCCTTCCACTTCACGGCGATTTGACCTTAAATCATATTTTTCGCTGGATTTGAAACTAACTCGTTTGTTTCGCATGCTGTTGAAGCTATATCATGTATATCACAAGTATTTGAAGCTAAACGATTTGATTCGCATGGATTTGAAGATAAGCCCTCTACTTCGCATTTATTTGGAGCTAAATCATGTGTTTCGCATGGATTTAAAGCTAACTCGTTTGTTTCGCATGCAGTTGAAGCTAAATCATGTATATCACGAGTATTTGAAGCTAAACCATTTGTTTCGCATTGATTCAAAGATCAGTCTTCCACTTCGCATTGATTTGAAGCTAAATCATGTGTTTCACTTGGATTTGAAGCTAAGCCTTCTACTTCACGTCGATTTGACCTTAAATCATATTTTTCGCTGGATTTGAATCTAACTCGTGTGTTTCGCATGCTGTTGAAGCTAAATCATGTATATAACAAGTATTTGAAGCTAAACCATTTGTTTCGCATGTATTCGAAGATAACCCTTCTACTTCGCATTCATTTGAAGCTAAATCAAGTGTTTCGCAAGGATTTCAATCTAACTCGTTTGTTTCGCATGCTGTTGAAGCTAAATCATGTATATCACGAGTATTTGAAGCTAAACCATTTGTTTCGCATTGATTCAAACATCAGTCTTCCACTTCGCATTGATTTGAAGCTAAATCATGTGTTTCAATTGGATTTGAGGCTAAGCCTTCTACTTCACGTCGATTTGACCTTAAATCATATTTTTCGCTGGATTTGAAACGAACTCGTTTGTTTCGCATGCTGTTGAAGCTAAATCATGTATATAACAAGTATTTGAAGCTAAACCATTTGTTTCGCATGTATTCGAAGATTACCCTTCTACTTCGCATTCATTTGAAGCTAAATCAAGTGTTTCGCATGGATTTCAATCTAACTCGTTTGTTTCGCATGCTGTTGAAGCTAAATCATGTATATCACGAGTATTTGAAGCTAAACCATTTGTTTCGCATTGATTCAAAGATCAGTCTTCCACTTCGCATTGATTTGAAGCTAAATCATGTGTTTCACTTGGATTTGAAGCTAAGCCTTCTACTTCACGTCGATTTGACCTTAAATCATATTTTTCGCTGGATTTGAAACGAACTCGTTTGTTTCGCATGCTGTTGAAGCTAAATCATGTATATAACAAGTATTTGAAGCTAAACCATTTGTTTCGCATGTATTCGAAGATAACCCTTCTACTTCGCATTCATTTGAAGCTAAATCAAGTGTTTCGCATGGATTTCAATCTAACTCGTTTGTTTCGCATGCTGTTGAAGCTAAATCATGTATATCACGAGTATTTGAAGCTAAACCATTTGTTTCGCATTGATCAAAGATCAGACTTCCACTTCGCATTGATTTGAAGCTAAATCATGTGTTTCGCATGGATTTGAAGCTAACTCGTTTGTTTCGCACGCAGTTGATGCTGAATCATGTATATCAGAAGTATTTGCAGCTAAACCATTTGTTTCGCATGGATTCGTAGATAAGCCTTCTACTTCGAATCGATTTGAAGCTAAATCATGTGTTTCGCAAGGATTTGAAGCTAACACGTTTGTTTCGCATGCTGTTGAAACTAAATCATGTATATCACAAGTGTTTGAAGCTAAACCATTTGTTTCGCATGGATTCGAAGATAATCCTTCTACTTCGCATTGGTTTGAAGCTAAATCATGTGTTTCGCATGGATTTGAAGCAAAGCCTTCTACTTCGCATTGATTTGGAGTTGAATCATGTGTTTCGCATGGGTTTAAAGCTACCTCGTTGTTTCGCATGCAGTTGAAGCTAAATCATGTATAACACAAGTGTTTGAAGCTAAACCATTTGTTTGGCATGGATTCAAAGATAACCCTTCTACTTTGCATTGAATTGAAGCTGAATCATGAGTTTCGCATGGATTGAAGCTAACTAGTTTGTTTCGCATGCAGCTGAAGCAAAATCATGTATATCACAAGTGTTTGAAGCTAAACTATTTGTTTCGCATGGATTCGTAGATAAGCCTTCTACTTCGCGTCGATTTGAAGCTAAATCATGTGTTTCGCATTGTTTTTGAAGCTAACTCGTTTGTTTCGCATGCTGTTGAAGCTAAATCATGTATATCACAAGTGTTTGAAGCGAAACCATTTGTTTCGCATGGATTCGAATATAATCCTTCTTCTTCGCATTGGTTTGAAGCTAAATCATGTGTTTCGCATGGATTTGAAGCTAACTCGTTTGTTTCGCATGCAGTTGAAGCTAAATCATGTATATCACAAGTGTTTGAAGCTAAATCATTTGTTTCGCATGGATTCGAAGATAACCCTTCTAATTCGCATTGATTTGAAGCTAAATCATGTATATCACAAGTATTTGAAGCTAAACCATTTGTTTCGCATTGATTCAAAGATGATTCTTCCACTTCGCATTTATTTGGAGCGAAATCATGTGTTTCACTTGGATTTGAAGCTATGCCTTCTACTTCGCATTGATTTGGAGCTAAATCACGTGTTTCGCATGGATTTAAAGCTAACTCGTTTGTTTCGCATGCACTTGCATATAAATCATGTATATCACAATTGTTTGAAGCTAAATCATTTGTTTCGCATGGATTCGAAGATAATCCTTCTATTTCGCATCGATTTGAAGCTAAATCATGTGTCTCGCATGGTTTTTGAAGATCACTCGTTTGTTTCGCATGCTGTTGAAGCTAAATCATGTATATCACAAGTATTTGAATATGAACCATTTGATTAGCATGGATTCGAAGATCACCCCTCTTCTTCGCATTGATTTGAAGATAATCATGTGTTTCGCAAGGATTTGAAGCTAACTCGTTTGTTTCGCATGCAGTTGAAGCTAAATCATTTATAACACAAGTGTTTGAAGCTAAACCATTTGTTTCGCATGGATTCAAAGATAACCCTTCTACTTTGCATTGAATTGAAGCTAAATCATGAGTTTCGCATGGGTTGAAGCTAACTAGTTTGTTTCGCATGCAGCTGAAGCAAAATCATGTATATCACAAGTGTTTGAAGCTAAACCATTTGTTTCGCATGGATTCGTAGATAAGCCTTCTACTTCGCGTCGATTTGAAGCTAAATCATGTGTTTCGCATGGTTTTTGAAGCTAACTCGTTTGTTTCGCATGCTGTTGAAGCTAAATCATGTATATCACAAGTGTTTGAAGCGAAACCATTTGTTTCGCATGGATTCGAATATAATCCTTCTTCTTCGCATTGATTTCAAACTTAATAATGTGCTTCGCTTGGATTTTAAAATAACTCGTTTGTATCACATGCGGTTGAAGTTAAATCATGTATATCACAAGTATTTGAAGCTAAAACGTTTGATTGGCATGGATTTGAAGCTATGCCTTCTACTTCGCATTAAATTGAAGCTAAATCATGTGTTTCCCAAGGATTTGAAGCTAACACGTTTGTTTCGCATGCTGTTGAAGCTAAATCATGTATATCACAAGTGTTTGAAGCTAAACCATTTGTTTCGCATGGATTCGAAGATAATCCTTCTACTTCGCATTGGTTTGAAGCTAAATCATGTGTTTCGCATGGATTTGAAGCAAAGCCTTCTACTTCGCATTGATTTGGAGTTGAATCATGTGTTTCGCATGGGTTTAAAGCTACCTCGTTGTTTCGCATGCAGTTGAAGCTAAATCATGTATAACACAAGTGTTTGAAGCTAAACCATTTGTTTCGCATGGATTCAAAGATAACCCTTCTACTTTGCATTGAATTGAAGCTAAATCATGAGTTTCGCATGGATTGAAGCTAACTAGTTTGTTTCGCATGCAGCTGAAGCAAAATCATGTATATCACAAGTGTTTGAAGCTAAACCATTTGTTTCGCATGGATTCGTAGATAAGCCTTCTACTTCGCGTCGATTTGAAGCTAAATCATGTGTTTCGCATGGTTTTTGAAGCTAACTCGTTTGTTTCGCATGCTGTTGAAGCTAAATCATGTATATCACAAGTGTTTGAAGCGAAACCATTTGTTTCGCATGGATTCGAATATAATCCTTCTTCTTCGCATTGATTTCAAGCTTAATAATGTGCTTCGCTTGGATTTTAAAATAACTCGTTTGTATCACATGCGGTTGAAGTTAAATCATGTATATCACAAGTATTTGAAGCTAAAACGTTTGATTGGCATGGATTTGAAGCTAAGCCTTCTACTTCGCATTAAATTGAAGCTAAATCATGTGTTTCGCAAGGATTTGAAACTAACACGTTTGTTTCGCATGCTCTTGAAGCTAAATCATGTATATCACAAGTGTTTGAAGCTAAACCATTTGTTTCGCATGGATTCGAAGATAATCCTTCTACTTCGCATTTGTTTGAAGCTAAATCATGTGTTTCGCATGGATTTGAAGCAAAGCCTTCTACTTCGCATTGATTTGGAGTTGAATCATGTGTTTCGCATGGGTTTAAAGCTACCTCGCTGTTTCGCATGCAGTTGAAGCTAAATCATGTATAACACAAGTGTTTGAAGCTAAACCATTTGTTTCGCATGGATTCAAAGATAACCCTTCTACTTTGCATTGAATTGAAGCTAAATCATGAGTTTCGCATGGATTGAAGCTAACTAGTTTGTTTCGCATGCAGCTGAAGCAAAATCATGTATATCACAAGTGTTTGAAGCTAAACCATTTGTTTCGCATGGATTCGTAGATAAGCCTTCTACTTCGCGTCGATTTGAAGCTAAATCATGTGTTTCGCATGGTTTTTGAAGCTAACTCGTTTGTTTCGCATGCTGTTGAAGCTAAATCATGTATATCACAAGTGTTTGAAGCTAAATCATTTGTTTCGCATGGATTCGAAGATAACCCTTCTAGTTCGCATTGATTTGAATCTAAATCATGTATATCACAAGTATTTGAAGCTAAACCATTTTATTCCCATGGATTCGAAGCTATGCCTTCTACTTCGCATTGATTTGAAGATAAATCATGTGTTTCGCTTGGATTTGAGGCTAGCTTGTTTGTTTCGCATGCAGTTGAAGCTAAATCATGTATATCACAATTTGTTTGAAGCTAAATCATTTGTTTTGCATGGATTCGAAGATAATCCTTCTGCTTCGCATTGATTTGAAGCTAAATCAAGTGTTTCGCATGGATTTCAATCTAACTCGTTTGTTTCGCATGCTGTTGAAGCTAAATCATGTATATCACGAGTATTTGAAGCTAAACCATTTGTTTCGCATTGATTCAAAGATCAGTCTTCCACTTCGCATTGATTTGAAGCTAAATCATGTGTTTCACTTGGATTTGAAGCTAAGCCTTCTACTTCACGTCGATTTGACCTTAAATCATATTTTTCGCTGGATTTGAAACTAACTCGTTTGTTTCGCATGCCGTTGAAGCTTAATCATGTATATAACAAGTATTTGAAGCTAAACCATTTGTTTCGCATGTATTCGAAGATTACCCTTCTACTTCGCATTCATTTGAAGCTAAATCAAGTGTTTCGCATGGATTTCAATCTAACTCGTTTGTTTCGCATGCTGTTGAAGCTAAATCATGTATATCACGAGTATTTGAAGCTAAACCATTTGTTTCGCATTGATTCAAAGATCAGTCTTCCACTTCGCATTGATTTGAAGCTAAATCATGTGTTTCACTTGGATTTGAAGCTAAGCCTTCTACTTCACGTCGATTTGACCTTAAATCATATTTTTCGCTGGATTTGAAACGAACTCGTTTGTTTCGCATGCTGTTGAAGCTAAATCATGTATATAACAAGTATTTGAAGCTAAACCATTTGTTTCGCATGTATTCGAAGATAACCCTTCTACTTCGCATTCATTTGAAGCTAAATCAAGTGTTTCGCATGGATTTCAATCTAACTCGTTTGTTTCGCATGCTGTTGAAGCTAAATCATGTATATCACGAGTATTTGAAGCTAAACCATTTGTTTCGCATTGATCAAAGATCAGACTTCCACTTCGCATTGATTTGAAGCTAAATCATGTGTTTCGCATGGATTTGAAGCTAACTCGTTTGTTTCGCACGCAGTTGATGCTGAATCATGTATATCAGAAGTATTTGCAGCTAAACCATTTGTTTCGCATGGATTCGTAGATAAGCCTTCTACTTCGAATCGATTTGAAGCTAAATCATGTGTTTCGCAAGGATTTGAAGCTAACACGTTTGTTTCGCATGCTGTTGAAACTAAATCATGTATATCACAAGTGTTTGAAGCTAAACCATTTGTTTCGCATGGATTCGAAGATAATCCTTCTACTTCGCATTGGTTTGAAGCTAAATCATGTGTTTCGCATGGATTTGAAGCAAAGCCTTCTACTTCGCATTGATTTGGAGTTGAATCATGTGTTTCGCATGGGTTTAAAGCTACCTCGTTGTTTCGCATGCAGTTGAAGCTAAATCATGTATAACACAAGTGTTTGAAGCTAAACCATTTGTTTGGCATGGATTCAAAGATAACCCTTCTACTTTGCATTGAATTGAAGCTGAATCATGAGTTTCGCATGGATTGAAGCTAACTAGTTTGTTTCGCATGCAGCTGAAGCAAAATCATGTATATCACAAGTGTTTGAAGCTAAACTATTTGTTTCGCATGGATTCGTAGATAAGCCTTCTACTTCGCGTCGATTTGAAGCTAAATCATGTGTTTCGCATTGTTTTTGAAGCTAACTCGTTTGTTTCGCATGCTGTTGAAGCTAAATCATGTATATCACAAGTGTTTGAAGCGAAACCATTTGTTTCGCATGGATTCGAATATAATCCTTCTTCTTCGCATTGGTTTGAAGCTAAATCATGTGTTTCGCATGGATTTGAAGCTAACTCGTTTGTTTCGCATGCAGTTGAAGCTAAATCATGTATATCACAAGTGTTTGAAGCTAAATCATTTGTTTCGCATGGATTCGAAGATAACCCTTCTAATTCGCATTGATTTGAAGCTAAATCATGTATATCACAAGTATTTGAAGCTAAACCATTTGTTTCGCATTGATTCAAAGATGATTCTTCCACTTCGCATTTATTTGGAGCGAAATCATGTGTTTCACTTGGATTTGAAGCTATGCCTTCTACTTCGCATTGATTTGGAGCTAAATCACGTGTTTCGCATGGATTTAAAGCTAACTCGTTTGTTTCGCATGCACTTGCATATAAATCATGTATATCACAATTGTTTGAAGCTAAATCATTTGTTTCGCATGGATTCGAAGATAATCCTTCTATTTCGCATCGATTTGAAGCTAAATCATGTGTCTCGCATGGTTTTTGAAGATCACTCGTTTGTTTCGCATGCTGTTGAAGCTAAATCATGTATATCACAAGTATTTGAATATGAACCATTTGATTAGCATGGATTCGAAGATCACCCCTCTTCTTCGCATTGATTTGAAGATAATCATGTGTTTCGCAAGGATTTGAAGCTAACTCGTTTGTTTCGCATGCAGTTGAAGCTAAATCATTTATAACACAAGTGTTTGAAGCTAAACCATTTGTTTCGCATGGATTCAAAGATAACCCTTCTACTTTGCATTGAATTGAAGCTAAATCATGAGTTTCGCATGGGTTGAAGCTAACTAGTTTGTTTCGCATGCAGCTGAAGCAAAATCATGTATATCACAAGTGTTTGAAGCTAAACCATTTGTTTCGCATGGATTCGTAGATAAGCCTTCTACTTCGCGTCGATTTGAAGCTAAATCATGTGTTTCGCATGGTTTTTGAAGCTAACTCGTTTGTTTCGCATGCTGTTGAAGCTAAATCATGTATATCACAAGTGTTTGAAGCGAAACCATTTGTTTCGCATGGATTCGAATATAATCCTTCTTCTTCGCATTGATTTCAAACTTAATAATGTGCTTCGCTTGGATTTTAAAATAACTCGTTTGTATCACATGCGGTTGAAGTTAAATCATGTATATCACAAGTATTTGAAGCTAAAACGTTTGATTGGCATGGATTTGAAGCTATGCCTTCTACTTCGCATTAAATTGAAGCTAAATCATGTGTTTCCCAAGGATTTGAAGCTAACACGTTTGTTTCGCATGCTGTTGAAGCTAAATCATGTATATCACAAGTGTTTGAAGCTAAACCATTTGTTTCGCATGGATTCGAAGATAATCCTTCTACTTCGCATTGGTTTGAAGCTAAATCATGTGTTTCGCATGGATTTGAAGCAAAGCCTTCTACTTCGCATTGATTTGGAGTTGAATCATGTGTTTCGCATGGGTTTAAAGCTACCTCGTTGTTTCGCATGCAGTTGAAGCTAAATCATGTATAACACAAGTGTTTGAAGCTAAACCATTTGTTTCGCATGGATTCAAAGATAACCCTTCTACTTTGCATTGAATTGAAGCTAAATCATGAGTTTCGCATGGATTGAAGCTAACTAGTTTGTTTCGCATGCAGCTGAAGCAAAATCATGTATATCACAAGTGTTTGAAGCTAAACCATTTGTTTCGCATGGATTCGTAGATAAGCCTTCTACTTCGCGTCGATTTGAAGCTAAATCATGTGTTTCGCATGGTTTTTGAAGCTAACTCGTTTGTTTCGCATGCTGTTGAAGCTAAATCATGTATATCACAAGTGTTTGAAGCGAAACCATTTGTTTCGCATGGATTCGAATATAATCCTTCTTCTTCGCATTGATTTCAAGCTTAATAATGTGCTTCGCTTGGATTTTAAAATAACTCGTTTGTATCACATGCGGTTGAAGTTAAATCATGTATATCACAAGTATTTGAAGCTAAAACGTTTGATTGGCATGGATTTGAAGCTAAGCCTTCTACTTCGCATTAAATTGAAGCTAAATCATGTGTTTCGCAAGGATTTGAAACTAACACGTTTGTTTCGCATGCTCTTGAAGCTAAATCATGTATATCACAAGTGTTTGAAGCTAAACCATTTGTTTCGCATGGATTCGAAGATAATCCTTCTACTTCGCATTTGTTTGAAGCTAAATCATGTGTTTCGCATGGATTTGAAGCAAAGCCTTCTACTTCGCATTGATTTGGAGTTGAATCATGTGTTTCGCATGGGTTTAAAGCTACCTCGCTGTTTCGCATGCAGTTGAAGCTAAATCATGTATAACACAAGTGTTTGAAGCTAAACCATTTGTTTCGCATGGATTCAAAGATAACCCTTCTACTTTGCATTGAATTGAAGCTAAATCATGAGTTTCGCATGGATTGAAGCTAACTAGTTTGTTTCGCATGCAGCTGAAGCAAAATCATGTATATCACAAGTGTTTGAAGCTAAACCATTTGTTTCGCATGGATTCGTAGATAAGCCTTCTACTTCGCGTCGATTTGAAGCTAAATCATGTGTTTCGCATGGTTTTTGAAGCTAACTCGTTTGTTTCGCATGCTGTTGAAGCTAAATCATGTATATCACAAGTGTTTGAAGCTAAATCATTTGTTTCGCATGGATTCGAAGATAACCCTTCTAGTTCGCATTGATTTGAATCTAAATCATGTATATCACAAGTATTTGAAGCTAAACCATTTTATTCCCATGGATTCGAAGCTATGCCTTCTACTTCGCATTGATTTGAAGATAAATCATGTGTTTCGCTTGGATTTGAGGCTAGCTTGTTTGTTTCGCATGCAGTTGAAGCTAAATCATGTATATCACAATTTGTTTGAAGCTAAATCATTTGTTTTGCATGGATTCGAAGATAATCCTTCTGCTTCGCATTGATTTGAAGCTAAATCAAGTGTTTCGCATGGATTTCAATCTAACTCGTTTGTTTCGCATGCTGTTGAAGCTAAATCATGTATATCACGAGTATTTGAAGCTAAACCATTTGTTTCGCATTGATTCAAAGATCAGTCTTCCACTTCGCATTGATTTGAAGCTAAATCATGTGTTTCACTTGGATTTGAAGCTAAGCCTTCTACTTCACGTCGATTTGACCTTAAATCATATTTTTCGCTGGATTTGAAACTAACTCGTTTGTTTCGCATGCCGTTGAAGCTTAATCATGTATATAACAAGTATTTGAAGCTAAACCATTTGTTTCGCATGTATTCGAAGATAACCCTTCTACTTCGCATTGATTTGAAGCTAAATCAAGTGTTTCGCATGGATTTCAATCTAACTCGTTTGTTTCGCATGCAGCTGAAGCTAAATCATGTATATCACAAGTGTTTGAAGCAAAACCTTTGTTTCGCATGGATTCGAACATTAGCCTTCTGCTTCGCATTGATTTGGACCTAAATCATGTGTTTCGCATGGATTTGAAGCTAACTAGGTTGTTTCGCATGCAGTTGAAGCTAAATCATGTATATCACAAGTATTTGTAGCAAAACCTTTGTTTCGCATGGATTCGAAGATAACCCTTCTACTTCGCATTGATTTGAATCTAATTCATCTATATCACAAGTATTTGAAGCTAAACCATTTTATTCCCATGGATTTGAAGCTATGCCTTCTACTTCGCATTGATTTGAAGATAAATCATGTGTTTCGCTTGGATTTGAGGCTAGCTTGTTTGTTTCGCATGCAGTTGAAGCTAAATCATGTATATCACAATTTGTTTGAAGCTAAATCATTTGTTTTGCATGGACTCGAAGATAATCCTTCTACTTCGCATTGGTTTGAAGCTAAATCATGTGTTTCTCATGGATTTGAAGCAAAGCCTTCTACTTCGCATTGATTTGGAGTTGAATCATGTGTTTCGCATGGGTTTAAAGCTACCTCGTTGTTTCGCATGCAGTTGAAGCTAAATCATGTATAACACAAGTGTTTGGAGCTAAACCATTTGTTTCGCATGGATTCAAAGATAACCCTTCTACTTTGCGTTGAATTGAAGCTAAATCATGAGTTTCGCATGGATTGAAGCTAACTAGTTTGTTTCGCATGCAGCTGAAGCAAAATCATGTATATCACAAGTGTTTGAAGCTAAACCATTTGTTTCGCATGGATTCGTAGATAAGCCTTCTACTTCGCGTCGATTTGAAGCTAAATCAGGTGTTTCGCATGGTTTTTGAAGCTAACTCGTTTGTTTCGCATGCTGTTGAAGCTAAATCATGTATATCACAAGTGTTTGAAGCGAAACCATTTGTTTCGCATGGATTCGAATATAATCCTTCTTCTTCGCATTGATTTCAAGCTTAATAATGTGCGTCGCTTGATTTTAAAATAACTCGTTTGTATCACATGCGGTTGAAGTTAAATCATGTATATCACAAGTATTTGAAGCTAAAACGTTTGATTGGCATGGATTTGAAGCTAAGCCTTCTACTTCGCATTAAATTGAAGCTAAATCATGTGTTTCGCAAGGATTTGAAGCTAACACGTTTGTTTCGCATGCTCTTGAAGCTAAATCATGTATATCACAAGTGTTTGAAGCTAAACCATTTGTTTCGCATGGATTCGAAGATAATCCTTCTACTTCGCATTGGTTTGAAGCTAAATCATGTGTTTCGCATGGATTTGAAGCAAAGCCTTCTACTTCGCATTGATTTGGAGTTGAATCATGTGTTTCGCATGGGTTTAAAGCTACCTCGTTGTTTCGCATGCAGTTGAAGCTAAATCATGTATAACACAAGTGTTTGAAGCTAAACCATTTGTTTCGCATGGATTCAAAGATAACTCTTCTACTTTGCATTGAATTGAAGCTAAATCATGAGTTTCGCATGGATTGAAGCTAACTAGTTTGTTTCGCATGCAGCTGAAGCAAAATCATGTATATCACAAGTGTTTGAAGCTAAACCATTTGTTTCGCATGGATTCGTAGATAAGCCTTCTACTTCGCGTCGATTTGAAGCTAAATCATGTGTTTCGCATGGTTTTTGAAGCTAACTCGTTTGTTTCGCATGCTGTTGAAGCTAAATCATGTATATCACAAGTGTTTGAAGCGAAACCATTTGTTTCGCATGGATTCGAATATAATCCTTCTTCTTCGCATTGGTTTGAAGCTAAATCATGTGTTTCGCATGGATTTGAAGCTAACTCGTTTGTTTCGCATGCAGTTGAAGCTAAATCATGTATATCACAAGTGTTTGAAGCTAAATCATTTGTTTCGCATGGATTCGAAGATAACCCTTCTAATTCGCATTGATTTGAAGCTAAATCATGTATATCACAAGTATTTGAAGCTAAACCATTTGTTTCGCATTGATTCAAAGATGATTCTTCCACTTCGCATTTATTTGGAGCAAAATCATGTGTTTCACTTGGATTTGAAGCAAAGACTTCTACTTCGCATTGATTTGGAGTTAAATCATGTGTTTCGCATGGATTTGAAGCTAACTCGTTTGTTTCGCATGCAGTTGAAGATAAGTAATGCATATCACAGGTATTTGAAGATAAACCATTTGATTCCCATGGATTTGTAGCTATGCCTTCTACTTGTCATTGATTTGGAGCTAAATCATGTGTTTCGCATGGATTTAAAGCTAATTCGTTTGTTTCGGATGCAGTTGACGCTAAATCATGTATATCACATTTTGTTTGAAGCTAAACCATTTGTTTTGCATGGATTCGAAGATAATCCTTCTTCTTCGCATTGATTTGAAGCTAAATCATGTGTTTCGCATGGATTTGAAGCTAACTCGTTTGTTTCGCATGCAGTTGATGCTGAATCATGTATATCACAAATATTTGCAGCTAAACCATTTGTTTCGCATGGATTCGTAGATAAGCCTTCTACTTCGCATCGATTTGAAGCTAAATCATGTGTTTCGCATGGTTTTTGAAGATCACTCGTTTGTTTCGCATGCTGTTGAAGCTAAATCATGTATATCACAAGTATTTGAATATGAACCATTTGATTAGCATGGATTCGAAGATCACCCCTCTTCTTCGCATTGATTTGAAGATAATCATGTGTTTCGCAAGGATTTGATGCTAACTCGTTTGTTTCGCATGCAGTTGAAGCTAAATCATGTATATCACAAGTGTTTGTAGCTAAACCATTTGTTTCGCATGGATTCAAAGATAACCCATCTTCTTCGCATTGATTTGAAGCTAAATCAAGTGTTGCGCATGGATTTAAAGCTAACTCGTTTATTTCGCATGCACTTGAAGCTGAACCATGTATATCACAAGTATTTGAAGCAAAACCTTTGTTTCGCATGGATTCGAACATCAGCCTTCTGCTTCGCATTGATTTGGACCTAAATCATGTGTTTCGCATGGATTTGAAGCTAAATCGTTTGTTTCGCATGCAGTTGAAGCTAAATCATGTATATCACAAGTGTTTGAAGCTAAATCATTTGTTTCGCATGGATTCGAAGATAACCCTTCTACTTTGCATTGATTTGAATCTAATTCATGTATATCACAAGTATTTGAAGCTAAACCATTTTATTCCCATGGATTTGAAGCTATGCCTTCTACTTCGCATTGATTTGAAGATAAATCATGTGTTTCGCTTGGATTTGAGGCTAGCTTGTTTGTTTCGCATGCAGTTGAAGCTAAATCATGTATATCACAATTTGTTTGAAGCTAAATCATTTGTTTTGCATGGACTCGAAGATAATCCTTCTACTTCGCATTGATTTGAAGCTAAATCATGTGTTTCGCATGGATTTGAAGCTAACTAGTTTGTTTCGCATGCAGCTGAAGCTAAATCATGTATATCACAAGTGTTTGAAGCTAAACCATTTGTTTTGCATGGATTCGAAGATAATCGTTCTACTTCGCATTGATTTGAAGCTAAATCATGTGTTTCGCACGGATTTGAAGCTAACTAGGTTGTTTCGCATGCAGTTGAAGCTAAATCATGTATATCACAATTTGTTTGAAGCTAAATCATTTGTTTCGCATGGATTCAAAGATAACCCTTCTACTTCGCATTGATTTGAAGCTAAATCATGTGTTGCGCATGGATTTGAAGCTAACTCGTTTATTTCGCATGCAGTTGAAGGTAAATCATGTATATCACAAGTGTTTGAAGCTAAATCATTTGTTTCGCATGGATTCGAAGATAACCCTTCTACTTCGCATTGATTTGAAGCTAAATCATGTGTTTCGCATGGATTTGAAGCAAAGTCTTCTACTTCGCATTGATTTGGAGTTAAATTATGTGTTTCGCATCGATTTAAAGCTAAATCGTTGTTTCGCATGCAGTTGACGCTAAGTCATGTATATCACAAGTGTTTGAAGCTAAACCATTTGTTTCGCATGGATTCGAACATCAGCCTTCTGCTTCGCATTGATTTGATGTTAAATCATATGCTTCGCATGGATTTGAAGGTAACTCGTTTGTTTCGCATGCTGTTGAAGCTAAATCAAGTATATCACAGGTATTTGAAGATAAACAATTTGATTCCCATGGATTTGAAGCTATGCCTTCTACTTCGCATTGATTTGGAGCTAAATCATGTGTTTCGCATGGATTTAAAGCTAACTCGTTGTTTCGCATGCAGTTGAAGCTAAATCATGTATAACACAAGTGTTTGAAGCTAAACCATTTGTTTCGCATGGATTCAAAGATAACCCTTCTACTTCGCATTGATTTGAAGCTAAATCATGTGTTTCGCATGGTTTCGAAGATCACCCCTCTTCTTCGCATTGATTTGAAGATAATCATGTGTTTCGCATGGATTTGAAGCTAACTCGTTTGTTTCGCATGCAGTTGAAGATAAGTAATGCATATCACAAGTATTTGAAGATAAACCATTTGATACCCATGGATTTGAAGCTATGCCTTCTTCTTCGCATGATTTGAAGCTAAATCATGTATTTCGCATGGATTTGATGCTAACTCGTTTGTTTCGCATGCTGTTGAAGCTAAATCATGTATATCACAAGTGTTTGAAGCTAAATCATTTGTTTAGCATGAATTCGAAGATAACCCTTCTACTTCGCATTGATTTGAAGCTAAATCATGTCTTTCGCATGGATTTGAAGCAAAGCCTTCTACTTCGCATTGATTTGAAGCTAAATCATGTGTTTCGCATGGATTTGAAGCAAAGTCTTCTACTTCGCATTGATTTGGAGTTAAATTATGTGTTTCGCATCGATTTAAAGCTAAATCGTTGTTTCGCATGCAGTTGAAGCTAAGTCATGTATATCACAAGTGTTTGAAGCTAAACCATTTGTTTCGCATGGATTCGAAGATAACCCTTCTACTTCGCATTGATTTGAAGCTAAATCATGTGTTTCGCATGGATTTGAAGCAAAGCCTTCTACTTCGCATTGATTTGGAGTTTAATCATGTGTTTCGCATGGGTTTAAAGCTAACTAGTTTGTTTCGCATGCAGCTGAAGCTAAATCATGTATATCACAAGTGTTTGAAGCTAAACCATTTGTTTTGCATGGATTTGAAGCTAACTCGTTTGTTTCGCATGCAGTTGAAGATAAGTCATGCGTATCACAAGTATTTGAAGATAAACCATTTGATTCCCATGGATTTGAAGCTATGCCTTCTACTTCGCATTGATTTGGAGCTAAATCATGTGTTTCGCATGGATTTTAAGCTAACTCGTTTGTTTCGCATGCAGTAGAAGCTAAATCATGTATATCACAAGTATTTGAAGCTAAACCATTTTATTCCCATGGATTTGAAGCTATGTCTTCTACTTCGCATTGATTTGATGTTAAATCATATGTCTCGCATGGATTTGAAGTTATCTCGTTTGTTTCGCATGCACTTGAATATAAATCATGTATATCACAAGTATTTGAAGCTAAACCATTTTATTCCCATGGATTTGAAGCTATGCCTTCTACTTCGCATTGATTTGGAGCTAAATCATGTGTTCCGCATGGATTTGAAGCTAACTCGTTTGTTTCGCATGCTGTTGAAGCTAAATCATGTATATCACAAGTATTTGAATATATACCATTTGATTAGCATGGATTCGAAGATCACCCCTCTTCTTCGCATTGATTTGAAGCTAAATCATGTGTTTCGCATGGTTTTGAAGCAAAGCCTTCTACTTCGCATTGATTTGGAGTTTAATCATGTGTTTCGCATGGGTTTAAAGCTAACTAGTTTGTTTCGCATGCAGCTGAAGCTAAATCATGTATATCACAAGTGTTTGAAGCTAATCCATTTGCTTTGCATGGATTCGAAGATAATCGTTCTACTTCGCATTGATTTGAAGCTAAATCATGTGTTTCGCATGGATTTGATGCTAACTCGTTTGTTTCGCATGCAGTTGAAGCTAAATCATGTATATCACAAGTATTTGAAGCAAATCCTTTGTTTCGCATGGATAAGAACATCAGCCTTCTGCTTCGCATTGATTTGGACCTAAATCATGAGTTTCGCATGGATTTGGAGCTAACTCGTTTATTTCGCATGCACTTGAAGCTGAACCATGTTTATCACAAGTATTTGAAGCTAAACCGTTTGATTGGCATGGATTTGAAGCTCAGCCTTCTACTTCGCATTGATTTGAAGCTAAACCATGTGTTTCGCTTGGATTTTAAGCTAACTCGTTTGTTTCACATGCAGTTGAAGTTAAATCATGAATATCACAAGTATTTGAAGCTAAACCATTTGTTTCGCATTGATTCAAAGATCAGTCTTCCACTTCGCATTGATTTGAAGATAAATCATGTGTCTCGCTTGGATTTGAAGCTACCTCGTTTGTTGCGCATGCATGTGAAGCTAAGTCATGAATATCACAAGTATTTGAAAATAAACCATTTTATTCCCATGGATTTGAAGCTATGCCTTCTACTTCGCATTGATTTGATGTTAAATCATATGTCTCGCATGGATTTGAAGCTATCGCGTTTGTTTCGCATGCACTTGAATATAAATCAAGTATATCACAAGTATTTGAAACTAAACCGTTTGATTCGCATGGATTTGAAGCTAAGCCTTCTACCTCGCAATGATTTGAAGATAAATAATGTGTTTCGCTTGGATTTGAAGCTCAGCCTTCTACTTCGTATTGATTTGAAGCTAAACAATGTGTTTCGCTTGGATTTTAAGCTAACTCGTTTGTTTCACATGCAGTTGAAGTTAAATCATGAATATCACAAGTATTTGAAGCTAAACGGTTTGATTCGCATGGATTTGAAGATAATCCTCTTTACTTCGCATTGATTTGGAGCTAAATCAACTGTTTCGCATGGATTTGAAGCTAACACGTTTGTTTCGCATGCTGTTGAAGTTAAATCATGTATATCACAAGTATTTAAATCTAAACAATCTGTTTCGTGTGGATTCGGAGATCAGCCTTCTACTTCGCATTGATTTGAAACGAAATCATATGCTTCGCTTGGATTTGAAGCTAACTCGTTTGTTTCGCAAGCTGTTGAAGCTAAATCATGTATATCACAAGTATTTGAAGCTAAACCATTTGATTCCCATGGATTTGAAGCTATGCCTTCTACTTCGCATTGATTTGGAGCTAAATCATGTGTTTCGCATGGATTTGAAGCTAACTCGTTTGTTTCGCATGCTGTTGAAGCTAAATCATGTATATCACAAGTATTTGAAGCTAAACCATTTGTTTCGCATTGGTTCAAAGAACAGTCTTCCACTTCGCATTGATCTGAAGCTAAATCATGTGTTTCGCATGGATTTGAAGCTAATCCGTTTGTTTCGCATGCAGTTGATGCTGAATTATGTATATCACAAGTATTTGCAGCTAAACTATTTATTTCGCATAGATTCGTAGATAAGCCTTCTACTTCGCATCGATTTGAAGCTAAATCATGTGTTTCGCTTGGATTTTAAGCTAACTCGTTTGTTTCACATGCAGTTGAAGTTAAATCATGAATATCACAAGTATTTGAAGCTAAACCATTTGTTTCGCATTGATTCAAAGATCAGTCTTCCACTTCGCATTGATTTGAAGCTAAATCATGTGTTTCGCATGGATTTGAAGCTAACTCGTTTGTTTCGCATGCAGTTGATGCTGAATCATGTATAACACAAGTATTTGCAGCTAAACCATTTGTTTCGCATGGATTCGTAGATAAGCCTTCTACTTCGCATCGATTTGAAGCTAAATCATGTGTTTCGCATGGTTTTTGAAGCTATCTCGTTTGCTTCGCATGCTGTTGAAGCTAAATCATGTATATCACAAGTATTTGAAGCTAAACCATTTGATTCGCACGGATTTGATGACAACCCTTCTACTTCGCATTGATTTGAAACGAAATCATATGCTTCGCTTGGATTTGAAGCTAACTCGTTTGTTTCGCAAGCTGTTGAAGCTAAATCATGTATATCACAAGTATTTGAAGCAAAACCATTTGATTCGCACGGATTTGATGATAACCCTTCTAGTTCGCATTGATTTGAAGCTAAATCATGTGTTGCGCATGGATTAGATGCTAACTCGTTTGTTTCGCATGCAGTTGAAGTTAAATCATGTATATCAAAAGTATTTGAAGCTAAACCATTTTATTCCCATGGATTTGAAGCTATGCCTTCTACTTCGCATTGATTTGATGTTAAATCATATGTCTCGCATGGATTTGAAGTTATCTCGTTTGTTTCGCATGAACTTGAATATAAATCATGTATATCACAAGTATTTGAATCTAAACAATCTGTTTCGTGTGGATTCGGAGATCAGCCATCTACTTCGCATTAATTTGAATCGAAATCATATGCTTCGCTTGGATTTGAAGCTAACTCGTTTGTTTCGCATGCTGTTGAAGCTAAATCATGTATAGCACAAGTATTTGAAGCTAAACCATTTGATTCCCATGGATTTGAAGCTATGCCTTCTACTTCGCATTGATTTGGAGCTAAATCATGTGTTCCGCATGGATTTGAAGCTAACTCGTTTGTTTCGCACGCACTTGAATCTAAATCAAGTATATCACAAGTATTTGAAGCTAAACCGTTTGATTCGCATGGATTTGAATCTAAGCCTTCTACTTCGTATTGATTTGAAAATGAATCATGTGTTTCGCTTGGATTTTAAGCAAACACGTTTGTTTCCCATGCTGTTGAAGCTAAACCATGTATATCACAAGTATTTGAATCTAACCGGTTTGTTTCGCATGGATTTGAACATAAGCCTCCTACTTCGCATTGATTTGATGCTAAATCATGTGTTTCGCATGGATTTGAAGCTAACCCGTTTATATCGCATGCAGTTGAAGCTAAATCATGTATATCACAAGTATTTGAAGCTAAAACATTTGATTCGCATGGATTTGTAACTCATCATTCTACTTCGCATTGATTTGAATCTAAATCATGTGTTACGCTTGGATTTTAAGCTAACTCGTTTGTATCACATGCAGTTGAAGTTAAATCATGTATATCACAAGTATTTAAAGCTAAACCGTTTGATTCGCATGGATTTGAAGCTAAGCCTTCTACCTCGCATTGATTTGAAGATAAATAATGTGTTCCGCTTGGATTTTAAGCTAACTCGTTTGTATCACATGCAGTTGAAGTTAAATCATGTATATCACAAGTATTTGAAGCTAACCCATTTTATTCCCATGGATTTGAAGCTATGTCTTCTACTTCGCATTGATTTGATGTTAAATCATATGTCTCGCATGGATTTGAAGCTATCGCGTTTGTTTCGCATGCACTTGAATATAAATCAAGTATATCACAAGTATTTGAAACTAAACCGATTGATTCGGATGGATTTGAAGCTAAGCCTTCTACCTCGCAATGATTTGAAGATAAATAATGTGTTTCGCTTGGATTTGAAGCTCAGCCTTCTACTTCGTATTGATTTGAAGCTAAACAATGTGTTTCGCTTGGATATTAAGCTAACTCGTTTGTTTAACATGCAGTTGAAGTTAAATCATGAATATCACAAGTATTTGAAGCTAAACGGTTTGATTCGCATCGATTTGAAGATAATCCTCTTTACTACGCATTGATTTGGAGCTAAATCATGTGTTTCGCATGGATTTGAAGCTAACACGTTTGTTTCGCATGCTGTTGAAGTGAAATCATGAATATCACAAGTATTTGAAGCTAAACGGTTTGATTCGCATGGATTTGAAGATAACCATCCTAGTTCGCATTGATTTGAACTTAAATCATGTGTTTCGTATGGATTTGAAGCTAACTCGTTTGTTTCGCATGCAGTTGAAGATAAGTCATGCATATCACAAGTATTTGAAGATAAACCATTTGATTCCCATGGATTTGAAGCTATGCCTTCTACTTCGCATTTATTTGGAGCTAAATCATGTGTTTCGCATGGATTTAAAGCTAACTCGTTTGTTTCGCATGCAGTTGAAACTAAATCATGTATATCACAAGTGTTTGAAGCTAAATCATTTGTTTCGCATGGATTCGAAGATAACCCTTCTACTTCGCATTGATTTGAAGCTAAATCATGTGTTTCGCATGGATTTAAAGCTAACTCGTTGTTTCGCATGCAGTTGAAGCTAAATCATGGATATCACAAGTGTTTGAAGCTAAACCATTTGTTTCGCATGGATTCGAAGATAACCCTTCTACTTCGCATTGATTTGAAGCTAAATCATGTTTTGCGCATGGATTAGAAGCTAACTCGTTTGTTTCGCATGCAGTTGAAGCTAAATCATGTATATCACAAGTATTTGCAGCTAAACTATTTATTTCGCATAGATTCGTAGATAAGCCTTCTACTTCGCATCGATTTGAAGCTAAATCATGTGTTTCGCTTGGATTTTAAGCTAACTCGTTTGTTTCACATGCAGTTGAAGTTAAATCATGAATATCACAAGTATTTGAAGCTAAACCATTTGTTTCGCATTGATTCAAAGATCAGTCTTCCACTTCGCATTGATTTGAAGCTAAATCATGTGTTTCGCATGGATTTGAAGCTAACTCGTTTGTTTCGCATGCAGTTGATGCTGAATCATGTATATCACAAGTATTTGCAGCTAAACCATTTGTTTCGCATGGATTCGTAGATAAGCCTTCTACTTCGCATCGATTTGAAGCTAAATCATGTGTTTCGCATGGTTTTTGAAGCTATCTCGTTTGCTTCGCATGCTGTTGAAGCTAAATCATGTATATCACAAGTATTTGAAGCTAAACCATTTGATTCGCACGGATTTGATGACAACCCTTCTACTTCGCATTGATTTGAAACGAAATCATATGCTTCGCTTGGATTTGAAGCTAACACGTTTGTTTCGCATGCTGTTGAAGTGAAATCATGAATATCACAAGTATTTGAAGCTAAACGGTTTGATTCGCATGGATTTGAAGATAACCATCCTAGTTCGCATTGATTTGAACTTAAATCATGTGTTTCGTATGGATTTGAAGCTAACTCGTTTGTTTCGCATGCAGTTGAAGATAAGTCATGCATATCACAAGTATTTGAAGATAAACCATTTGATTTCCATGGATTTGAAGCTATGCCTTCTACTTCGCATTTATTTGGAGCTAAATCATGTGTTTCGCATGGATTTAAAGCTAACTCGTTTGTTTCGCATGCAGTTGAAACTAAATCATGTATATCACAAGTGTTTGAAGCTAAATCATTTGTTTCGCATGGATTCGAAGATAACCCTTCTACTTCGCATTGATTTGAAGCTAAATCATGTGTTTCGCATGGATTTAAAGCTAACTCGTTGTTTCGCATGCAGTTGAAGCTAAATCATGGATATCACAAGTGTTTGAAGCTAAACCATTTGTTTCGCATGGATTCGAAGATAACCCTTCTACTTCGCATTGATCTGAAGCTAAATCATGTGTTTCGCATGGATTTGAAGCTAATCCGTTTGTTTCGCATGCAGTTGATGCTGAATTATGTATATCACAAGTATTTGCAGCTAAACTATTTATTTCGCATAGATTCGTAGATAAGCCTTCTACTTCGCATCGATTTGAAGCTAAATCATGTGTTTCGCTTGGATTTTAAGCTAACTCGTTTGTTTCACATGCAGTTGAAGTTAAATCATGAATATCACAAGTATTTGAAGCTAAACCATTTGTTTCGCATTGATTCAAAGATCAGTCTTCCACTTCGCATTGATTTGAAGCTAAATCATGTGTTTCGCATGGATTTGAAGCTAACTCGTTTGTTTCGCATGCAGTTGATGCTGAATCATGTATATCACAAGTATTTGCAGCTAAACCATTTGTTTCGCATGGATTCGTAGATAAGCCTTCTACTTCGCATCGATTTGAAGCTAAATCATGTGTTTCGCATGGTTTTTGAAGCTATCTCGTTTGCTTCGCATGCTGTTGAAGCTAAATCATGTATATCACAAGTATTTGAAGCTAAACCATTTGATTCGCACGGATTTGATGACAACCCTTCTACTTCGCATTGATTTGAAACGAAATCATATGCTTCGCTTGGATTTGAAGCTAACTCGTTTGTTTCGCAAGCTGTTGAAGCTAAATCATGTATATCACAAGTATTTGAAGCAAAACCATTTGATTCGCACGGATTTGATGATAACCCTTCTAGTTCGCATTGATTTGAAGCTAAATCATGTGTTGCGCATGGATTAGATGCTAACTCGTTTGTTTCGCATGCAGTTGAAGTTAAATCATGTATATCAAAAGTATTTGAAGCTAAACCATTTTATTCCCATGGATTTGAAGCTATGCCTTCTACTTCGCATTGATTTGATGTTAAATCATATGTCTCGCATGGATTTGAAGTTATCTCGTTTGTTTCGCATGAACTTGAATATAAATCATGTATATCACAAGTATTTGAATCTAAACAATCTGTTTCGTGTGGATTCGGAGATCAGCCATCTACTTCGCATTAATTTGAATCGAAATCATATGCTTCGCTTGGATTTGAAGCTAACTCGTTTGTTTCGCATGCTGTTGAAGCTAAATCATGTATAGCACAAGTATTTGAAGCTAAACCATTTGATTCCCATGGATTTGTAGCTATGCCTTCTACTTCGCATTGATTTGGAGCTAAATCATGTGTTCCGCATGGATTTGAAGCTAACTCGTTTGTTTCGCACGCACTTGAATCTAAATCAAGTATATCACAAGTATTTGAAGCTAAACCGTTTGATTCGCATGGATTTGAATCTAAGCCTTCTACTTCGTATTGATTTGAAAATGAATCATGTGTTTCGCTTGGATTTTAAGCAAACACGTTTGTTTCCCATGCTGTTGAAGCTAAACCATGTATATCACAAGTATTTGAATCTAACCGGTTTGTTTCGCATGGATTTGAACATAAGCCTCCTACTTCGCATTGATTTGATGCTAAATCATGTGTTTCGCATGGATTTGAAGCTAACCCGTTTATATCGCATGCAGTTGAAGCTAAATCATGTATATCACAAGTATTTGAAGCTAAAACATTTGATTCGCATGGATTTGTAACTCATCATTCTACTTCGCATTGATTTGAATCTAAATCATGTGTTACGCTTGGATTTTAAGCTAACTCGTTTGTATCACATGCAGTTGAAGTTAAATCATGTATATCACAAGTATTTAAAGCTAAACCGTTTGATTCGCATGGATTTGAAGCTAAGCCTTCTACCTCGCATTGATTTGAAGATAAATAATGTGTTCCGCTTGGATTTTAAGCTAACTCGTTTGTATCACATGCAGTTGAAGTTAAATCATGTATATCACAAGTATTTGAAGCTAACCCATTTTATTCCCATGGATTTGAAGCTATGTCTTCTACTTCGCATTGATTTGATGTTAAATCATATGTCTCGCATGGATTTGAAGCTATCGCGTTTGTTTCGCATGCACTTGAATATAAATCAAGTATATCACAAGTATTTGAAACTAAACCGATTGATTCGGATGGATTTGAAGCTAAGCCTTCTACCTCGCAATGATTTGAAGATAAATAATGTGTTTCGCTTGGATTTGAAGCTCAGCCTTCTACTTCGTATTGATTTGAAGCTAAACAATGTGTTTCGCTTGGATATTAAGCTAACTCGTTTGTTTAACATGCAGTTGAAGTTAAATCATGAATATCACAAGTATTTGAAGCTAAACGGTTTGATTCGCATCGATTTGAAGATAATCCTCTTTACTACGCATTGATTTGGAGCTAAATCATGTGTTTCGCATGGATTTGAAGCTAACACGTTTGTTTCGCATGCTGTTGAAGTGAAATCATGAATATCACAAGTATTTGAAGCTAAACGGTTTGATTCGCATGGATTTGAAGATAACCATCCTAGTTCGCATTGATTTGAACTTAAATCATGTGTTTCGTATGGATTTGAAGCTAACTCGTTTGTTTCGCATGCAGTTGAAGATAAGTCATGCATATCACAAGTATTTGAAGATAAACCATTTGATTCCCATGGATTTGAAGCTATGCCTTCTACTTCACATTTATTTGGAGCTAAATCATGTGTTTCGCATGGATTTAAAGCTAACTCGTTTGTTTCGCATGCAGTTGAAACTAAATCATGTATATCACAAGTGTTTGAAGCTAAATCATTTGTTTCGCATGGATTCGAAGATAACCCTTCTACTTCGCATTGATTTGAAGCTAAATCATGTGTTTCGCATGGATTTAAAGCTAACTCGTTGTTTCGCATGCAGTTGAAGCTAAATCATGGATATCACAAGTGTTTGAAGCTAAACCATTTGTTTCGCATGGATTCGAAGATAACCCTTCTACTTCGCATTGATTTGAAGCTAAATCATGTTTTGCGCATGGATTAGAAGCTAACTCGTTTGTTTCGCATGCAGTTGAAGCTAAATCATGTATATCACAAGTATTTGAAGCTAAACGATTTGTTTCGCATGGATTTGATGATAACCATCCTAGTTCGCATTGATTTGAACTTAAATCATGTGTTTCGCACGGATTTGAAGCTAACTCGTTTGTTTCGCTTGCTGTTGAAGCTAAATCATGTATATCACAAGTATTTGAAGCAAAACCATTTGATTCGCACGGATTTGATGATAACCTTTCTAGTTCGCATTGATTTGAATTTAAATCATGTGTTTCGTATGGATTTGAAGCTAACTCGTTTGTTTCGCATGCAGTTGAAGATAAGTCATGCATATCACAAGTATTTGAAGATAAACCATTTGATTCCCATGGATTTGAAGCTATGCCTTCTACTTCGCATTTATTTGGAGCTAAATCATGTGTTTCGCATGGATTTAAAGCTAACTCGTTTGTTTCGCATGCAGTTGAAGCTAAATCATGTATATCACAAGTGTTTGAAGCTAAATCATTTGTTTCGCATGGATTCGAAGATAACCCTTCTACTTCGCATTGATTTGAAGCTAAATCATGTGTTTCGCATGGATTTAAAGCTAACCCGTTGTTTCGCATGCAGTTGAAGCTAAATCATGGATATCACAAGTGTTTGAAGCTAAACCATTTGTTTCGCATGGATTCGAAGATAACCCTTCTACTTCGCATTGGTTTGAAGCTAAATCATGTGTTTCGCATGGATTTGAAGCTAACTCGTTTGTTTCGCATGCTGTTGAAGCTAGATCATATATATCACAAGTATTTGGAGCTAAACCATTTGATTCGCACGGATTTGATGATAACCCTTCTAGTTCGCATTGATTTGAACTTAAATCATGTGTTTCGCACGGATTTGAAGCTAACTCGTTTGTTTCGCTTGCTGTTGAAGCTAAATCATGTATATCACAAGTACTTGAAGCAAAACCATTTGATTCGCACGGATTTGATGATAACCCTTCTAGTTCGCATTGATTTGAATTTAAATCATGTGTTTCGCATGGATTTGAAGCTAACTCGATTGTTTCGCATGCAGTTGAAGATAAGTCATGCATATCACAAGTATTTCAAGATAAATCATTTGATTCCCATGGATTTGAAGCTATGCCTTCTACTTCGCATTTATTTGGAGCTAAATCATGTGTTTCGCATGGATTTAAAGCTAACTCGTTTGTTTCGCATGCAGTTGAAGCTAAATCATGTATATCACAAGTGTTTGAAGCTAAATCATTTGTTTCGCATGGATTCGAAGATAACCCTTCTACTTCGCATTGATTTGAAGCTAAATCATGTGTTTCGCATTGATTCAAAGATCAGTCTTCCACTTCGCATTGATTTGGAGTTAAATCATGTGTTCCGCATGGATTTAAAGCTAACTCGTTGTTTCGCATGCAGTTGAAGCTAAATCATGGATATCACAAGTGTTTGAAGCTAAACCATTTGTTTCGCATGGATTCGAAGATAACCCTTCTACTTCGCATTGATTTGAAGCTAAATCATGTTTTGCCCATGGATTAGAAGCTAACTCGTTTGCTTCGCATGCAGTTGAAGCTAAATCATGTATATCACAAGTATTTGAAGCTAAACGATTTGTTTCGCATGGATTTGATGATAACTATCCTAGTTCGCATTGATTTGAACTTAAATCATGTGTTTCGCACGGATTTGAAGCTAACTCGTTTGTTTCGCTTGCTGTTGAAGCAAAATCATGTATATCACAAGTATTTGAAGCAAAACCATTTGATTCGCACGGATTTGATGATAACCCTTCTAGTTCGCATTGATTTGAATTTAAATCATGTGTTTCGTATGGATTTGAAGCTAACTCGTTTGTTTCGCATGCAGTTGAAGATAAGTCATGCATATCACAAGTATTTGAAGATAAACCATTTGATTCCCATGGATTTGAAGCTATGCCTTCTACTTCGCATTTATTTGGAGCTAAATCATGTGTTTCGCATGGATTTAAAACTAACTCGTTTGTTTCGCATGCAGTTGAAGCTAAATCATGTATATCACAAGTGTTTGAAGCTAAATCATTTGTTTCGCATGGATTCGAAGATAACCCTTCTACTTCGCATTGATTTGAAGCTAAATCATGTGTTCCGCATGGATTTAAAGCTAACTCGTTGTTTCGCATGCAGTTGAAGCTAAATCATGGATATCACAAGTGTTTGAAGCTAAACCATTTGTTTCGCATGGATTCGAAGATAACCCTTCTATTTCGCATTGATTTGAAGCTAAATCATGTGTTGCGCATGGATTAGAAGCTAACTCGTTTGTTTCGCATGCAGTTGAAGCTAAATCAAGTATATCACAAGTATTTGAAGCTAAACGATTTGTTTCGCATGGATTTGAAGATAAGCCTCCTACTTCGCATTGATTTGGAGCTAAATCATGTGTTCCGCATGGATTTGAAGCTAACTCGTTTGTTTCGCATGCTGTTGAAGCTAAATCATGTATATCACGATTATTTGAATATGTACCATTTGATTAGCATGGATTCGAAGATCACCCCTCTTCTTCGCATTGATTTGAAGCTAAATCATGTGTTTCGCATGGGTTTGAAGCAAAGCCTTCTACTTCGCATTGATTTGGAGTTTAATCATGTGTTTCGCATGGGTTTAAAGCTAACTAGTTTGTTTCGCATGCAGCTGAAGCTAAATCATGTATATCACAAGTGTTTGAAGCTAAACCATTTGTTTTGCATGGATTCGAAGATAATCGTTCTACTTCGCATTGATTTGAAGCTAAATCATGTGTTTCGCATGGATTTGAAGCTAACACGTTTGTTTCGCATGGATTTGAAGCTAAGCCTTCTACCTCGCATTGATTTGAAGATAAATAATCTGTTTCGCTTGGATTTTAAGCTAACTCGTTTGTTTCACATGCAGTTGAAGTTAAATCCAGAATATCACAAGTATTTGAAGCTAAACCATTTGATTTCCATGGATTTGAAGCTATGCCTTCTACTTCGCATTGATTTGGAGCTAAATCATATGTTTCGCATGGATTTAAAGCTAACTCGTTTGTTTCGCATGCAGTTGAAGCTAAATCATGTATATCACAAGTATTTGAAGCTAAACCATTTGTTTCACATGGATTCGACCATCAGCTTTCTACTTCGGATTGATTTGAAGCTAAATCATGTGTTTCGCATGGATTTGAAGCTATCTCGTTAGTTTCGCATGCTGTTGAAGCTAAATCATGTATATCACAAGTATGTGAAGCTAAACCATTTGTTCCGCATGGATTCGAAGATCTGCCTCCTACTTCGCATTGATTTGAAGCTAAATCATTTCAACAGCATGGATTTGAAGCTAACACGTTTCTTTCACCTTGCTTTTGAAGCTATATCACTTATATTCGCAAGTATTTGAAATTAAATCATTCGTATCGCATGGATATGAATCTAAGCCTTCTACATATCATTGATTTGAAGGTAAATCATATGTTTCGCATGGATTTGAAGCTAAACCTCTTGTTTCGCATGGATTCAAAGATCAGTATTCTACTTCGCCCTAAATCATCTGTTTCGCATAGATTTGAAACTAACTCGTTTGTTTCGCATGCTGTTGAAGCTGATTCAAGTATATCACAAGTATTTGAAGCTAAACGATTTGTTTCGCATGGATTTGATGATAACTATCCTAGTTCGCATTGATTTGAACTTAAATCATGTGTTTCGCACGGATTTGAAGCTAACTCGTTTGTTTCGCTTGCTGTTGAAGCAAAATCATGTATATCACAAGTATTTGAAGCAAAACCATTTGATTCGCACGGATTTGATGATAACCCTTCTAGTTCGCATTGATTTGAATTTAAATCATGTGTTTCGTATGGATTTGAAGCTAACTCGTTTGTTTCGCATGCAGTTGAAGATAAGTCATGTATATCACAAGTGTTTGAAGCTAAATCATTTGTTTCGCATGGATTCGAAGATAACCCTTCTACTTCGCATTGATTTGAAGCTAAATCATGTGTTCCGCATGGATTTAAAGCTAACTCGTTGTTTCGCATGCAGTTGAAGCTAAATCATGGATATCACAAGTGTTTGAAGCTAAACCATTTGTTTCGCATGGATTCGAAGATAACCCTTCTATTTCGCATTGATTTGAAGCTAAATCATGTGTTGCGCATGGATTAGAAGCTAACTCGTTTGTTTCGCATGCAGTTGAAGCTAAATCTAGTATATCACAAGTATTTGAAGCTAAACGATTTGTTTCGCATGGATTTGAAGATAAGCCTCCTACTTCGCATTGATTTGGAGCTAAATCATGTGTTCCGCATGGATTTGAAGCTAACTCGTTTGTTTCGCATGCTGTTGAAGCTAAATCATGTATATCACGATTATTTGAATATGTACCATTTGATTAGCATGGATTCGAAGATCACCCCTCTTCTTCGCATTGATTTGAAGCTAAATCATGTGTTTCGCATGGGTTTGAAGCAAAGCCTTCTACTTCGCATTGATTTGAACTTAAATCATGTGTTTCGCACGGATTTGAAGCTAACTCGTTTGTATCGCTTGCTGTTGAAGCTAAATCATGTATATCACAAGTACTTGAAGCAAAACCATTTGATTCGCACGGATTTGATGATAACCCTTCTAGTTCGCATTGATTTGAATTTAAATCATGTGTTTCGCATGGATTTGAAGCTAACTCGATTGTTTCGCATGCAGTTGAAGATAAGTCATGCATATCACAAGTATTTCAAGATAAATCATTTGATTCCCATGGATTTGAAGCTATGCCTTCTACTTCGCATTTATTTGGAGCTAAATCATGTGTTTCGCATGGATTTAAAGCTAACTCGTTTGTTTCGCATGCAGTTGAAGCTAAATCATGTATATCACAAGTGTTTGAAGCTAAATCATTTGTTTCGCATGGATTCGAAGATAACCCTTCTACTTCGCATTGATTTGAAGCTAAATCATGTGTTTCGCATGGATTTAAAGCTAACTCGTTGTTTCGCATGCAGTTGAAGCTAAATCATGGATATCACAAGTGTTTGAAGCTAAACCATTTGTTTCGCATGGATTCGAAGATAACCCTTCTACTTCGCATTGATTTGAAGCTAAATCATGTTTTGCGCATGGATTAGAAGCTAACTCGTTTGTTTCGCATGCAGTTGAAGCTAAATCATGTATATCACAAGTATTTGAAGCTAAACGATTTGTTTCGCATGGATTTGATGATAACCATCCTAGTTCGCATTGATTTGAACTTAAATCATGTGTTTCGCACGGATTTGAAGCTAACTCGTTTGTTTCGCTTGCTGTTGAAGCTAAATCATGTATATCACAAGTATTTGAAGCAAAACCATTTGATTCGCACGGATTTGATGATAACCTTTCTAGTTCGCATTGATTTGAATTTAAATCATGTGTTTCGTATGGATTTGAAGCTAACTCGTTTGTTTCGCATGCAGTTGAAGATAAGTCATGCATATCACAAGTATTTGAAGATAAACCATTTGATTCCCATGGATTTGAAGCTATGCCTTCTACTTCGCATTTATTTGGAGCTAAATCATGTGTTTCGCATGGATTTAAAGCTAACTCGTTTGTTTCGCATGCAGTTGAAGCTAAATCATGTATATCACAAGTGTTTGAAGCTAAATCATTTGTTTCGCATGGATTCGAAGATAACCCTTCTACTTCGCATTGATTTGAAGCTAAATCATGTGTTTCGCATGGATTTAAAGCTAACTCGTTTGTTTCGCATGCAGTTGAAGCTAAATCATGTATATCACAAGTGTTTGAAGCTAAATCATTTGTTTCGCATGGATTCGAAGATAACCCTTCTACTTCGCATTGATTTGAAGCTAAATCATGTGTTTCGCATGGATTTAAAGCTAACCCGTTGTTTCGCATGCAGTTGAAGCTAAATCATGGATATCACAAGTGTTTGAAGCTAAACCATTTGTTTCGCATGGATTCGAAGATAACCCTTCTACTTCGCATTGGTTTGAAGCTAAATCATGTGTTTCGCATGGATTTGAAGCTAACTCGTTTGTTTCGCATGCTGTTGAAGCTAGATCATATATATCACAAGTATTTGGAGCTAAACCATTTGATTCGCACGGATTTGATGATAACCCTTCTAGTTCGCATTGATTTGAACTTAAATCATGTGTTTCGCACGGATTTGAAGCTAACTCGTTTGTTTCGCTTGCTGTTGAAGCTAAATCATGTATATCACAAGTACTTGAAGCAAAACCATTTGATTCGCACGGATTTGATGATAACCCTTCTAGTTCGCATTGATTTGAATTTAAATCATGTGTTTCGCATGGATTTGAAGCTAACTCGATTGTTTCGCATGCAGTTGAAGATAAGTCATGCATATCACAAGTATTTCAAGATAAATCATTTGATTCCCATGGATTTGAAGCTATGCCTTCTACTTCGCATTTATTTGGAGCTAAATCATGTGTTTCGCATGGATTTAAAGCTAACTCGTTTGTTTCGCATGCAGTTGAAGCTAAATCATGTATATCACAAGTGTTTGAAGCTAAATCATTTGTTTCGCATGGATTCGAAGATAACCCTTCTACTTCGCATTGATTTGAAGCTAAATCATGTGTTTCGCATTGATTCAAAGATCAGTCTTCCACTTCGCATTGATTTGGAGTTAAATCATGTGTTCCGCATGGATTTAAAGCTAACTCGTTGTTTCGCATGCAGTTGAAGCTAAATCATGGATATCACAAGTGTTTGAAGCTAAACCATTTGTTTCGCATGGATTCGAAGATAACCCTTCTACTTCGCATTGATTTGAAGCTAAATCATGTTTTGCCCATGGATTAGAAGCTAACTCGTTTGCTTCGCATGCAGTTGAAGCTAAATCATGTATATCACAAGTATTTGAAGCTAAACGATTTGTTTCGCATGGATTTGATGATAACTATCCTAGTTCGCATTGATTTGAACTTAAATCATGTGTTTCGCACGGATTTGAAGCTAACTCGTTTGTTTCGCTTGCTGTTGAAGCAAAATCATGTATATCACAAGTATTTGAAGCAAAACCATTTGATTCGCACGGATTTGATGATAACCCTTCTAGTTCGCATTGATTTGAATTTAAATCATGTGTTTCGTATGGATTTGAAGCTAACTCGTTTGTTTCGCATGCAGTTGAAGATAAGTCATGCATATCACAAGTATTTGAAGATAAACCATTTGATTCCCATGGATTTGAAGCTATGCCTTCTACTTCGCATTTATTTGGAGCTAAATCATGTGTTTCGCATGGATTTAAAACTAACTCGTTTGTTTCGCATGCAGTTGAAGCTAAATCATTTATATCACAAGTGTTTGAAGCTAAATCATTTGTTTCGCATGGATTCGAAGATAACCCTTCTACTTCGCATTGATTTGAAGCTAAATCATGTGTTCCGCATGGATTTAAAGCTAACTCGTTGTTTCGCATGCAGTTGAAGCTAAATCATGGATATCACAAGTGTTTGAAGCTAAACCATTTGTTTCGCATGGATTCGAAGATAACCCTTCTATTTCGCATTGATTTGAAGCTAAATCATGTGTTGCGCATGGATTAGAAGCTAACTCGTTTGTTTCGCATGCAGTTGAAGCTAAATCAAGTATATCACAAGTATTTGAAGCTAAACGATTTGTTTCGCATGGATTTGAAGATAAGCCTCCTACTTCGCATTGATTTGGAGCTAAATCATGTGTTCCGCATGGATTTGAAGCTAACTCGTTTGTTTCGCATGCTGTTGAAGCTAAATCATGTATATCACGATTATTTGAATATGTACCATTTGATTAGCATGGATTCGAAGATCACCCCTCTTCTTCGCATTGATTTGAAGCTAAATCATGTGTTTCGCATGGGTTTGAAGCAAAGCCTTCTACTTCGCATTGATTTGGAGTTTAATCATGTGTTTCGCATGGGTTTAAAGCTAACTAGTTTGTTTCGCATGCAGCTGAAGCTAAATCATGTATATCACAAGTGTTTGAAGCTAAACCATTTGTTTTGCATGGATTCGAAGATAATCGTTCTACTTCGCATTGATTTGAAGCTAAATCATGTGTTTCGCATGGATTTGAAGCTAACACGTTTGTTTCGCATGGATTTGAAGCTAAGCCTTCTACCTCGCATTGATTTGAAGATAAATAATCTGTTTCGCTTGGATTTTAAGCTAACTCGTTTGTTTCACATGCAGTTGAAGTTAAATCCAGAATATCACAAGTATTTGAAGCTAAACCATTTGATTTCCATGGATTTGAAGCTATGCCTTCTACTTCGCATTGATTTGGAGCTAAATCATATGTTTCGCATGGATTTAAAGCTAACTCGTTTGTTTCGCATGCAGTTGAAGCTAAATCATGTATATCACAAGTATTTGAAGCTAAACCATTTGTTTCACATGGATTCGACCATCAGCTTTCTACTTCGGATTGATTTGAAGCTAAATCATGTGTTTCGCATGGATTTGAAGCTATCTCGTTAGTTTCGCATGCTGTTGAAGCTAAATCATGTATATCACAAGTATGTGAAGCTAAACCATTTGTTCCGCATGGATTCGAAGATCTGCCTCCTACTTCGCATTGATTTGAAGCTAAATCATTTCAACAGCATGGATTTGAAGCTAACACGTTTCTTTCACCTTGCTTTTGAAGCTATATCACTTATATTCGCAAGTATTTGAAGCTAAATCATTCGTATCGCATGGATATGAATCTAAGCCTTCTACATATCATTGATTTGAAGGTAAATCATACGTTTCGCATGGATTTGAAGCTAAACCTCTTGTTTCGCATGGATTCAAAGATCAGTATTCTACTTCGCCCTAAATCATCTGTTTCGCATAGATTTGAAACTAACTCGTTTGTTTCGCATGCTGTTGAAGCTGATTCAAGTATATCACAAGTATTTGAAGCTAAACGATTTGTTTCGCATGGATTTGATGATAACTATCCTAGTTCGCATTGATTTGAACTTAAATCATGTGTTTCGCACGGATTTGAAGCTAACTCGTTTGTTTCGCTTGCTGTTGAAGCAAAATCATGTATATCACAAGTATTTGAAGCAAAACCATTTGATTCGCACGGATTTGATGATAACCCTTCTAGTTCGCATTGATTTGAATTTAAATCATGTGTTTCGTATGGATTTGAAGCTAACTCGTTTGTTTCGCATGCAGTTGAAGATAAGTCATGCATATCACAAGTATTTGAAGATAAACCATTTGATTCCCATGGATTTGAAGCTATGCCTTCTACTTCGCATTTATTTGGAGCTAAATCATGTGTTTCGCATGGATTTAAAGCTAACTCGTTTGTTTCGCATGCAGTTGAAGCTAAATCATGTATATCACAAGTGTTTGAAGCTAAATCATTTGTTTCGCATGGATTCGAAGATAACCCTTCTACTTCGCATTGATTTGAAGCTAAATCATGTGTTCCGCATGGATTTAAAGCTAACTCGTTGTTTCGCATGCAGTTGAAGCTAAATCATGGATATCACAAGTGTTTGAAGCTAAACCATTTGTTTCGCATGGATTCGAAGATAACCCTTCTATTTCGCATTGATTTGAAGCTAAATCATGTGTTGCGCATGGATTAGAAGCTAACTCGTTTGTTTCGCATGCAGTTGAAGCTAAATCTAGTATATCACAAGTATTTGAAGCTAAACGATTTGTTTCGCATGGATTTGAAGATAAGCCTCCTACTTCGCATTGATTTGGAGCTAAATCATGTGTTCCGCATGGATTTGAAGCTAACTCGTTTGTTTCGCATGCTGTTGAAGCTAAATCATGTATATCACGATTATTTGAATATGTACCATTTGATTAGCATGGATTCGAAGATCACCCCTCTTCTTCGCATTGATTTGAAGCTAAATCATGTGTTTCGCATGGGTTTGAAGCAAAGCCTTCTACTTCGCATTGATTTGAACTTAAATCATGTGTTTCGCACGGATTTGAAGCTAACTCGTTTGTATCGCTTGCTGTTGAAGCTAAATCATGTATATCACAAGTACTTGAAGCAAAACCATTTGATTCGCACGGATTTGATGATAACCCTTCTAGTTCGCATTGATTTGAATTTAAATCATGTGTTTCGCATGGATTTGAAGCTAACTCGATTGTTTCGCATGCAGTTGAAGATAAGTCATGCATATCACAAGTATTTCAAGATAAATCATTTGATTCCCATGGATTTGAAGCTATGCCTTCTACTTCGCATTTATTTGGAGCTAAATCATGTGTTTCGCATGGATTTAAAGCTAACTCGTTTGTTTCGCATGCAGTTGAAGCTAAATCATGTATATCACAAGTGTTTGAAGCTAAATCATTTGTTTCGCATGGATTCGAAGATAACCCTTCTACTTCGCATTGATTTGAAGCTAAATCATGTGTTCCGCATGGATTTAAAGCTAACTCGTTGTTTCGCATGCAGTTGAAGCTAAATCATGGATATCACAAGTGTTTGAAGCTAAACCATTTGTTTCGCATGGATTCGAAGATAACCCTTCTATTTCGCATTGATTTGAAGCTAAATCATGTGTTGCGCATGGATTAGAAGCTAACTCGTTTGTTTCGCATGCAGTTGAAGCTAAATCAAGTATATCACAAGTATTTGAAGCTAAACGATTTGTTTCGCATGGATTTGAAGATAAGCCTCCTACTTCGCATTGATTTGGAGCTAAATCATGTGTTCCGAATGGATTTGAAGCTAACTCGTTTGTTTCGCATGCTGTTGAAGCTAAATCATGTATATCACGATTATTTGAATATGTACCATTTGATTAGCATGGATTCGAAGATCACCCCTCTTCTTCGCATTGATTTGAAGCTAAATCATGTGTTTCGCATGGGTTTGAAGCAAAGCCTTCTACTTCGCATTGATTTGGAGTTTAATCATGTGTTTCGCATGGGTTTAAAGCTAACTAGTTTGTTTCGCATGCAGCTGAAGCTAAATCATGTATATCACAAGTGTTTGAAGCTAAACCATTTGTTTTGCATGGATTCGAAGATAATCGTTCTACTTCGCATTGATTTGAAGCTAAATCATGTGTTTCGCATGGATTTGAAGCTAACACGTTTGTTTCGCATGGATTTGAAGCTAAGCCTTCTACCTCGCATTGATTTGAAGATAAATAATCTGTTTCGCTTGGATTTTAAGCTAACTCGTTTGTTTCACATGCAGTTGAAGTTAAATCCAGAATATCACAAGTATTTGAAGCTAAACCATTTGATTTCCATGGATTTGAAGCTATGCCTTCTACTTCGCATTGATTTGGAGCTAAATCATATGTTTCGCATGGATTTAAAGCTAACTCGTTTGTTTCGCATGCAGTTGAAGCTAAATCATGTATATCACAAGTATTTGAAGCTAAACCATTTGTTTCACATGGATTCGACCATCAGCTTTCTACTTCGGATTGATTTGAAGCTAAATCATGTGTTTCGCATGGATTTGAAGCTATCTCGTTAGTTTCGCATGCTGTTGAAGCTAAATCATGTATATCACAAGTATGTGAAGCTAAACCATTTGTTCCGCATGGATTCGAAGATCTGCCTCCTACTTCGCATTGATTTGAAGCTAAATCATTTCAACAGCATGGATTTGAAGCTAACACGTTTCTTTCACCTTGCTTTTGAAGCTATATCACTTATATTCGCAAGTATTTGAAGCTAAATCATTCGTATCGCATGGATATGAATCTAAGCCTTCTACATATCATTGATTTGAAGGTAAATCATATGTTTCGCATGGATTTGAAGCTAAACCTCTTGTTTCGCATGGATTCAAAGATCAGTATTCTACTTCGCCCTAAATCATCTGTTTCGCATAGATTTGAAACTAACTCGTTTGTTTCGCATGCTGTTGTAGCTGATTCAAGTATATCACAAGTATTTGAAGCTAAACGATTTGTTTCGCATGGATTTGATGATAACTATCCTAGTTCGCATTGATTTGAACTTAAATCATGTGTTTCGCACGGATTTGAAGCTAACTCGTTTGTTTCGCTTGCTGTTGAAGCAAAATCATGTATATCACAAGTATTTGAAGCAAAACCATTTGATTCGCACGGATTTGATGATAACCCTTCTAGTTCGCATTGATTTGAATTTAAATCATGTGTTTCGTATGGATTTGAAGCTAACTCGTTTGTTTCGCATGCAGTTGAAGATAAGTCATGCATATCACAAGTATTTGAAGATAAACCATTTGATTCCCATGGATTTGAAGCTATGCCTTCTACTTCGCATTTATTTGGAGCTAAATCATGTGTTTCGCATGGATTTAAAGCTAACTCGTTTGTTTCGCATGCAGTTGAAGCTAAATCATGTATATCACAAGTGTTTGAAGCTAAATCATTTGTTTCGCATGGATTCGAAGATAACCCTTCTACTTCGCATTGATTTGAAGCTAAATCATGTGTTCCGCATGGATTTAAAGCTAACTCGTTGTTTCGCATGCAGTTGAAGCTAAATCATGGATATCACAAGTGTTTGAAGCTAAACCATTTGTTTCGCATGGATTCGAAGATAACCCTTCTATTTCGCATTGATTTGAAGCTAAATCATGTGTTGCGCATGGATTAGAAGCTAACTCGTTTGTTTCGCATGCAGTTGAAGCTAAATCAAGTATATCACAAGTATTTGAAGCTAAACGATTTGTTTCGCATGGATTTGAAGATAAGCCTCCTACTTCGCATTGATTTGGAGCTAAATCATGTGTTCCGCATGGATTTGAAGCTAACTCGTTTGTTTCGCATGCTGTTGAAGCTAAATCATGTATATCACGATTATTTGAATATGTACCATTTGATTAGCATGGATTCGAAGATCACCCCTCTTCTTCGCATTGATTTGAAGCTAAATCATGTGTTTCGCATGGGTTTGAAGCAAAGCCTTCTTCTTCGCATTGATTTGAACTTAAATCATGTGTTTCGCACGGATTTGAAGCTAACTCGTTTGTTTCGCTTGCTGTTGAAGCTAAATCATGTATATCACAAGTACTTGAAGCAAAACCATTTGATTCGCACGGATTTGATGATAACCCTTCTAGTTCGCATTGATTTGAATTTAAATCATGTGTTTCGCATGGATTTGAAGCTAACTCGATTGTTTCGCATGCAGTTGAAGATAAGTCATGCATATCACAAGTATTTCAAGATAAATCATTTGATTCCCATGGATTTGAAGCTATGCCTTCTACTTCGCATTTATTTGGAGCTAAATCATGTGTTTCGCATGGATTTAAAGCTAACTCGTTTGTTTCGCATGCAGTTGAAGCTAAATCATGTATATCACAAGTGTTTGAAGCTAAATCATTTGTTTCGCATGGATTCGAAGATAACCCTTCTACTTCGCATTGATTTGAAGCTAAATCATGTGTTTCGCATTGATTCAAAGATCAGTCTTCCACTTCGCATTGATTTGGAGTTAAATCATGTGTTCCGCATGGATTTAAAGCTAACTCGTTGTTTCGCATGCAGTTGAAGCTAAATCATGGATATCACAAGTGTTTGAAGCTAAATCATTTGTTTCGCATGGATTCGAAGATAACCCTTCTACTTCGCATTGATTTGAAGCTAAATCATGTGTTCCGCATGGATTTAAAGCTAACTCGTTGTTTCGCATGCAGTTGAAGCTAAATCATGGATATCACAAGTGTTTGAAGCTAAACCATTTGTTTCACATGGATTCGACCATCAGCTTTCTACTTCGGATTGATTTGAAGCTAAATCATGTGTTTCGCATGGATTTGAAGCTATCTCGTTAGTTTCGCATGCTGTTGAAGCTAAATCATGTATATCACAAGTATGTGAAGCTAAACCATTTGTTCCGCATGGATTCGAAGATCTGCCTCCTACTTCGCATTGATTTGAAGCTAAATCATTTCAACAGCATGGATTTGAAGCTAACACGTTTCTTTCACCTTGCTTTTGAAGCTATATCACTTATATTCGCAAGTATTTGAAGCTAAATCATTCGTATCGCATGGATATGAATCTAAGCCTTCTACATATCATTGATTTGAAGGTAAATCATATGTTTCGCATGGATTTGAAGCTAAACCTCTTGTTTCGCATGGATTCAAAGATCAGTATTCTACTTCGCCCTAAATCATCTGTTTCGCATAGATTTGAAACTAACTCGTTTGTTTCGCATGCTGTTGAAGCTGATTCAAGTATATCACAAGTATTTGAAGCTAAACGATTTGTTTCGCATGGATTTGATGATAACTATCCTAGTTCGCATTGATTTGAACTTAAATCATGTGTTTCGCACGGATTTGAAGCTAACTCGTTTGTTTCGCTTGCTGTTGAAGCAAAATCATGTATATCACAAGTATTTGAAGCAAAACCATTTGATTCGCACGGATTTGATGATAACCCTTCTAGTTCGCATTGATTTGAATTTAAATCATGTGTTTCGTATGGATTTGAAGCTAACTCGTTTGTTTCGCATGCAGTTGAAGATAAGTCATGCATATCACAAGTATTTGAAGATAAACCATTTGATTCCCATGGATTTGAAGCTATGCCTTCTACTTCGCATTTATTTGGAGCTAAATCATGTGTTTCGCATGGATTTAAAGCTAACTCGTTTGTTTCGCATGCAGTTGAAGCTAAATCATGTATATCACAAGTGTTTGAAGCTAAATCATTTGTTTCGCATGGATTCGAAGATAACCCTTCTACTTCGCATTGATTTGAAGCTAAATCATGTGTTCCGCATGGATTTAAAGCTAACTCGTTGTTTCGCATGCAGTTGAAGCTAAATCATGGATATCACAAGTGTTTGAAGCTAAACCATTTGTTTCGCATGGATTCGAAGATAACCCTTCTATTTCGCATTGATTTGAAGCTAAATCATGTGTTGCGCATGGATTAGAAGCTAACTCGTTTGTTTCGCATGCAGTTGAAGCTAAATCAAGTATATCACAAGTATTTGAAGCTAAACGATTTGTTTCGCATGGATTTGAAGATAAGCCTCCTACTTCGCATTGATTTGGAGCTAAATCATGTGTTCCGCATGGATTTGAAGCTAACTCGTTTGTTTCGCATGCTGTTGAAGCTAAATCATGTATATCACGATTATTTGAATATGTACCATTTGATTAGCATGGATTCGAAGATCACCCCTCTTCTTCGCATTGATTTGAAGCTAAATCATGTGTTTCGCATGGATTCGAAGATAACCCTTCTACTTCGCATTGATTTGAAGCTAAATCATGTGTTTCGCATTGATTCAAAGATCAGTCTTCCACTTCGCATTGATTTGGAGTTAAATCATGTGTTCCGCATGGATTTAAAGCTAACTCGTTGTTTCGCATGCAGTTGAAGCTAAATCATGGATATCACAAGTGTTTGAAGCTAAACCATTTGTTTCGCATGGATTCGAAGATAACCCTTCTATTTCGCATTGATTTGAAGCTAAATCATGTGTTGCGCATGGATTAGAAGCTAACTCGTTTGTTTCGCATGCAGTTGAAGCTAAATCAAGTATATCACAAGTATTTGAAGCTAAACGATTTGTTTCGCATGGATTTGAAGATAAGCCTCCTACTTCGCATTTATTTGGAGCTAAATCATGTGTTCCGCATGGATTTGAAGCTAACTCGTTTGTTTCGCATGCTGTTGAAGCTAAATCATGTATATCACGATTATTTGAATATGTACCATTTGATTAGCATGGATTCGAAGATCACCCCTCTTCTTCGCATTGATTTGAAGCTAAATCATGTGTTTCGCATGGGTTTGAAGCAAAGCCTTCTACTTCGCATTGATTTGGAGTTTAATCATGTGTTTCGCATGGGTTTAAAGCTAACTAGTTTGTTTCGCATGCAGCTGAAGCTAAATCATGTATATCACAAGTGTTTGAAGCTAAACCATTTGTTTTGCATGGATTCGAAGATAATCGTTCTACTTCGCATTGATTTGAAGCTAAATCATGTGTTTCGCATGGATTTGAAGCTAACACGTTTGTTTCGCATGGATTTGAAGCTAAGCCTTCTACCTCGCATTGATTTGAAGATAAATAATCTGTTTCGCTTGGATTTTAAGCTAACTCGTTTGTTTCACATGCAGTTGAAGTTAAATCCGGAATATCACAAGTATTTGAAGCTAAACCATTTGATTTCCATGGATTTGAACCTATGCCTTCTACTTCGCATTGATTTGGAGCTAAATCATATGTTTCGCATGGATTTAAAGCTAACTCGTTTGTTTCGCATGCAGTTGAAGCTAAATCATGTATATCACAAGTATTTGAAGCTAAACCATTTGTTTCACATGGATTCGACCATCAGCTTTCTACTTCGGATTGATTTGAAGCTAAATCATGTGTTTCGCATGGATTTGAAGCTATCTCGTTAGTTTCGCATGCTGTTGAAGCTAAATCATGTATATCACAAGTATGTGAAGCTAAACCATTTGTTCCGCATGGATTCGAAGATCTGCCTCCTACTTCGCATTGATTTGAAGCTAAATCATTTCAACAGCATGGATTTGAAGCTAACACGTTTCTTTCACCTTGCTTTTGAAGCTATATCACTTATATTCGCAAGTATTTGAAGCTAAATCATTCGTATCGCATGGATATGAATCTAAGCCTTCTACATATCATTGATTTGAAGGTAAATCATATGTTTCGCATGGATTTGAAGCTAAACCTCTTGTTTCGCATGGATTCAAAGATCAGTATTCTACTTCGCCCTAAATCATCTGTTTCGCATAGATTTGAAACTAACTCGTTTGTTTCGCATGCTGTTGAAGCTGATTCAAGTATATCACAAGTATTTGAAGCTAAACCATTTGAGTCCCATGGATTTGAAGCTAAGCCTTCTACTTCGAATTGATTTGAAGCTAAATCATGTGTTTCGCATAGATTTGAAGCTAACTCGTTTGATTCGCATGCTGTTGAAGCTAAATCAAGTATATCACAAGTATTTCAAGCTAAACCATTTGTTTCGAATGGATACGAAGTTCAGCCTTCTACTTCGCATTGATTTGAAGCTAAATCATGTGTTTCGCATGGATCTGAAGCTAAATGATGTGGTTCGTATCGATTTGAAGCTAACTCGTTTGTTTCGCATGCAGTTGAAGCTAAATCATGTATATCACAAGTATTTGAAGCTTAACCATTTGTTTCGCATGGATTCGAAGCTATGCCTTCTACTTCGCATTGATTCGAATTTAAATCATGTGCTTCCCCAGGATTTGAAGCTATCTCGTTTGTCTCTCATGCAGTTGAAGCTAAATAATGTATATCACAAGTATTTGAAGCTAATCCATTTGTTTCGCTTGGATGTGAATCGAAGCCTTCTACTTCGCATTGATACGAATTTAAATCATGTGCTTCCCCTGGATTTGAAGCTAACTCGTTTGTTTCGCATGCAGTTGATGCTGAATCATGTATATCACAAGCATTTGCAGCTAAACCATTTGTTTCGCAAGGATTCGTAGATAAGCCTTCTACTTCGCATCGATTTGAAGCTAAATCATGTGTTTCGCATGGTTTTTGAAGCTAACTCGTTTGTTTCGCATGCTGTTGAAGCTAAATCATGTATATCACAAGCGTTTGAAGCTAAACCATTTGTTTCGCATGGATTCGAAGATAACCCTTCTACTTCGTATTGGTTTGAAGCTAAATCATGTGCTTCGCATGGATTTGAAGCTAACTCGTTTGTTTCGCATGCTGTTGAAGCTAAATCATGTATATCACAAGTATTTGAAGCTAAACCATTTGATTTCCATGGATTTGAAGCTATGCCTTCTACTTCGCATTGATTTGGAGCTAAATCATGTGTTTCGCATGGATTTAAAGCTAACTCGTTTGTTTCGCACGCTGTTGAAGCTAAATCATGTATATCACAAGTATTTGTATATGAACCATTTGATTAGCATGGATTAGAAGATCACCCCTTTTCTTCGCATTGATTTGAAGCTAAATCATGTGTTTCGCATGGTTTTTGAATCTAACTCGTTTGTTTCGCATGCTGTTGAAGCTAAATCATGTATATCACAAGTATTTGAAGCTAAACCATTTGATTTCCATGGATTTGAAGCTATGCCTTCTACTTCGCATTGATTTGGAGCTAAATCATGTGTTTCGCATGGATTTAAAGCTAACTCGTTTGTTTCGCATGCAGATGAAGCTAAATCATGTATATCACAAGTGTTTGAAGCTAAATCATTTGTTTCCCATGGATTCGAAGATAACCCTTCTACTTCGCATTGATTTGAAGCTAAATCATGTGTTTCGCATGGATTTAAAGCTAACTCGTTGTTTCGCATGCAGTTGAAGCTAAATCATGGATATCACAAGTGTTTGAAGCTAAACCATTTGTTTCGCATGGATTCGAAGATAACCCTTCTACTTCGCATTGATTTGAAGCTAAATCATGTTTTGCCCATGGATTAGAAGCTAACTCGTTTGTTTCGCATGCAGTTGAAGCTAAATCATGTATATCACAAGTATTTGAAGCTAAACGATTTGTTTCGCATGGATTTGATGATAACTATCCTAGTTCGCATTGATTTGAACTTAAATCATGTGTTTCGCACGGATTTGAAGCTAACTCGTTTGTTTCGCTTGCTGTTGAAGCAAAATCATGTATATCACAAGTATTTGAAGCAAAACCATTTGATTCGCACGGATTTGATGATAACGCTTCTAGTTCGCATTGATTTGAATTTAAATCATGTGTGTCGCATGGATTTGAAGCTAACTCGTTTGTTTCGCATGCAGTTGAAGATAAGTCATGCATATCACAAGTATTTGAAGATAAATCATTTGATTCCCATGGATTTGAAGCTATGCCTTCTACTTCGCATTGATTTGAAGCTAAATCATGTGTTTCGCATTGATTCAAAGATCAGTCTTCCACTTCGCATTGATTTGGAGTTAAATCATGTGTTTCGCATGGATTTAAAGCTAACTCGTTGTTTCGCATGCAGTTGAAGCTAAATCATGGATATCACAAGTGTTTGAAGCTAAACCATTTGTTTCGCATGGATTCGAAGATAACCCTTCTATTTCGCATTGATTTGAAGCTAAATCATGTGTTGCGCATGGATTAGAAGCTAACTCGTTTGTTTCGCATGCAGTTGAAGCTAAATCAAGTATATCACAAGTATTTGAAGCTAAACGATTTGTTTCGCATGGATTTGAAGATAAGCCTCCTACTTCGCATTGATTTGGAGCTAAATCATGTGTTCCGCATGGATTTGAAGCTAACTCGTTTGTTTCGCATGCTGTTGAAGCTAAATCATGTATATCACAATTATTTGAATATGTACCATTTGATTAGCATGGATTCGAAGATCACCCCTCTTCTTCGCATTGATTTGAAGCTACATCATGTGTTTCGCATGGATTTGAAGCAAAGCCTTCTACTTCGCATTGATTTGGAGTTTAATCATGTGTTTCGCATGGGTTAAAAGTTAACTAGTTTGTTTCGCATGCAGTTGAAGCTAAATCATGTATATCACAAGTATTTGAAGCTAAACCATTTGTTTCACATGGATTCGACCATCAGCTTTCTACTTCGGATTGATTTGAAGCTAAATCATGTGTTCCGCATGGATTCGAAGATCTGCCTCCTACTTCGCATTGATTTGAAGCTAAAACATTTCAGCAGCATGGATTTGAAGCTAACACGTTTCTTTCACCTTGCTTTTGAAGCTATATCACTTATATTCGCAAGTATTTGAAGCTAAATCATTCGTTTCGCATGTATTTGAAGATAAGAATTCGTCTTCGCATTGATTTGAAACTAAATCATGTGTTTCACATGGATCTGAAGGTAACTCGTTTGTTTCGCCTGCATTTGAAGCTATATCACTTGTATTAGCAAGTATTTGAAGCTAAATCATTCGTATCGCATGGATATGAATCTAAGCCTTCTACATATTATTGATTTGAAGGTAAATCATATGTTTCGCATGGATTTGAAGCTAAACCTCTTGTTTCGCATGGATTCAAAGATCAGTATTCTACTTCGCCCTAAATCATCTGTTTCGCATAGATTTGAAACTAACTCGTTTGTTTCGCATGCTGTTGAAGCTGATTCAAGTATATCACAAGTATTTGAAGCTAAACCATTTGAGTCCCATGGATTTGAAGCTAAGCCTTCTACTTCGAATTGATTTGAAGCTAAATCATGTGTTTCGCATAGATTTGAAGCTAACTCGTTTGATTCGCATGCTGTTGAAGCTAAATCAAGTATATCACAAGTATTTCAAGCTAAACCATTTGTTTCGAATGGATACGAAGTTCAGCCTTCTACTTCGCATTGATTTGAAGCTAAATCATGTGTTTCTCATGGATCAAAAGCTAAATGATGTGGTTCGTATGGATTTGAAGCTAACTCGTTTGTTTCGCATGCAGTTGAAGCTAAATCATGTATATCACAAGTATTTGAAGCTTAACTATTTGTTTCGCATGGATTCGAAGCTATGCCTTCTACTTCGCATTGATTCGAATTTAAATCATGTGCTTCCCCAGGATTTGAAGCTATCTCGTTTGTCTCTCATGCAGTTGAAGCTAAATAATGTATATCACAAGTATTTGAAGCTAATCCATTTGTTTCGCTTGGATGTGAATCGAAGCCTTCTACTTCGCATTGATACGAATTTAAATCATGTGTTTCGCATGGATTTAAAGCTAACTCGTTTGTTTCGCATGCAGTTGAAGCTAAATCATGTATATCACAAGTGTTTGAAGCTAAATCATTTGTTTCGCATGGATTCGAAGATAACCCTTCTACTTCGCATTGATTTGAAGCTAAATCATGTGTTTCGCATGGATTTAAAGGTAACTCGTTGTTTCGCATGCAGTTGAAGCTAAATCATGGATATCACAAGTGTTTGAAGCTAAACCATTTGTTTCGCATGGATTCGAAGATAACCCTTCTACTTCGCATTGATTTGAAGCTAAATCATGTTTTGCCCATGGATTAGAAGCTAACTCGTTTGTTGCGCATGCAGTTGAAGCTAAATCATGTATATCACAAGTATTTGAAGCTAAACGATTTGTTTCGCATGGATTTGATGATAACTATCCTAGTTCGCATTGATTTGAACTTAAATCATGTGTTTCGCACGGATTTGAAGCTAACTCGTTTGTTTCGCTTGCTGTTGAAGCAAAATCATGTATATCACAAGTATTTGAAGCAAAACCATTTGATTCGCACGGATTTGATGATAACGCTTCTAGTTCGCATTGATTTGAATTTAAATCATGTGTTTCGCATGGTTTTTGAATCTAACTCGTTTGTTTCGCATGCAGTTGAAGATAAGTCATGCATATCACAAGTATTTGAAGATAAATCATTTGATTCCCATGGATTTGAAGCTATGCCTTCTACTTCGCATTTATTTGGAGCTAAATCATGTGTTTCGCATGGATTTAAAGCTAACTCGTTTGTTTCGCATGCAGTTGAAGCTAAATCATGTATATCACAAGTGTTTGAAGCTAAATCATTTGTTTCGCATGGATTCGAAGATAACCCTTCTACTTCGCATTGATTTGAAGCTAAATCATGTGTTTCGCATTGATTCAAAGATCAGTCTTCCACTTCGCATTGATTTGGAGTTAAATCATGTGTTTCGCATGGATTTAAAGCTAACTCGTTGTTTCGCATGCAGTTGAAGCTAAATCATGGATATCACAAGTGTTTGAAGCTAAACCATTTGTTTCGCATGGATTCGAAGATAACCCTTCTATTTCGCATTGATTTGAAGCTAAATCATGTGTTGCGCATGGATTAGAAGCTAACTCGTTTGTTTCGCATGCAGTTGAAGCTAAATCAAGTATATCACAAGTATTTGAAGCTAAACGATTTGTTTCGCATGGATTTGAAGATAAGCCTCCTACTTCGCATTGATTTGGAGCTAAATCATGTGTTCCGCATGGATTTGAAGCTAACTCGTTTGTTTCGCATGCTGTTGAAGCTAAATCATGTATATCACAATTATTTGAATATGTACCATTTGATTAGCATGGATTCGAAGATCACCCCTCTTCTTCGCATTGATTTGAAGCTAAATCATGTGTTTCGCATGGATTTGAAGCAAAGCCTTCTACTTCGCATTGATTTGGAGTTTAATCATGTGTTTCGCATGGGTTTAAAGCTAACTAGTTTGTTTCGCATGCAGTTGAAGCTAAATCATGTATATCACAAGTATTTGAAGCTAAACCATTTGTTTCACATGGATTCGACCATCAGCTTTCTACTTCGGATTGATTTGAAGCTAAATCATGTGTTTCGCATGGATTTGAAGCTATCTCGTTAGTTTCGCATGCTGTTGAAGCTAAATCATGTATATCACAAGTATGTGAAGCTAAACCATTTGTTCCGCATGGATTCGAAGATCTGCCTCCTACTTCGCATTGATTTGAAGCTAAATCATTTCAACAGCATGGATTTGAAGCTAACACGTTCCTTTCACCTTGTTTTTGAAGCTATATCACTTATATTCGCAAGTATTTGAAGCTAAATCATTCGTATCGCATGGATATGAATCTAAGCCTTCTACATATCATTGATTTGAAGGTAAATCATATATTTCGCATGGATTTGAAGCTAAACCTCTTGTTTCGCATGGATTCAAAGATCAGTATTCTACTTCGCCCTAAATCATCTGTTTCGCATAGATTTGAAACTAACTCGTTTGTTTCGCATGCTGTTGAAGCTGATTCAAGTATATCACAAGTATTTGAAGCTAAACCATTTGAGTCCCATGGATTTGAAGCTAAGCCTTCTACTTCGAATTGATTTGAAGCTAAATCATGTGTTTCGCATAGATTTGAAGCTAACTCGTTTGATTCGCATGCTGTTGAAGCTAAATCAAGTATATCACAAGTATTTCAAGCTAAACCATTTGTTTCGAATGGATACGAAGTTCAGCCTTCTACTTCGCATTGATTTGAAGCTAAATCATGTGTTTCGCATGGATCTGAAGCTAAATGATGTGGTTCGTATGGATTTGAAGCTAACTCGTTTGTTTCGCATGCAGTTGAAGCTAAATCATGTATATCACAAGTATTTGAAGCTTAACCATTTGTTTCGCCTGGATTCGAAGCTATGCCTTCTACTTCGCATTGATTCGAATTTAAATCATGTGCTTCCCCAGGATTTGAAGCTATCTCGTTTGTCTCTCATGCAGCTGAAGCTAAATCGTGTATATCACAAGTATTTGAAGCTACTCCATTTGTTTCGCTTGGATGTGAATCGAAACCTTCTACTTCGCATTGATTTGAAGTTAAATCATTTCTTTCCCTTGGATTTGAAGCTAACTCGTTTGCTCCGCATGCAGTTGATGCTAAATCATGTATATCACAAGTTTTTGCAGGAAAACCATTTGATTCGCATGGATTTGAAACTAAGCCTTCCACTTCCCATTGATTTGAAGCTAAATCATGTGATTCGCATGGATTTGAACCTCACTCGTTCGTTAAGCCTGCATTTGAATCTAAATCATATATATCACAAGTATTTGAAGCTATACCATTTGTTTCGCAAGGATTTGAAGATAAGCCTTCTACTTCGCATTGATACCAAGCTAACTCGATTGTTTCGCCAGCATTTGAAGCTATATCACTTATATCGCAATTATCTGAAGATAACTCATTTGTTTCTCATGTACTTGTAGCTAAGCATTCTACATCGCATTGATTTGAAGCTAAATCATGTGTTTCGCATGGATTTGAAGCTAACCCGTTTGTCTCGCCTGCATTTGAAGCTAAATCACGTATATATCAATTATTTGATGCTAAACCATTTGTTTTGCATGGTTTTGATTATAAGCCTCCTACTTCGCATTGATTTGAAGTTAAATCATTTCTTTCCCTTGGATTTGAAGCTAACTCGCTTGATTCGCCTGCAGTTGAAACTAAATCATGTATATCACAAGTATTTGAAGCTAAACCATTTGATTTCCATGGATTTGAAGCTATGCCTTCTACTTCGCATTTATTTGGAGCTAAATCATGTGCTTCGCATGGATTTAAAGCTAACTCGTTTGTTTCGCATGCAGTTGAAGCTAAATCATGTATATCACAAGTGTTTGAAGCTAAATCATTTGTTTCGCATGGATTCGAAGATAACCCTTCTACTTCGCATTGATTTGAAGCTAAATCATGTGTTTCGCATGGATCTGAAGCTAAATGATGTGGTTCGTATGGATTTGAAGCTAACTCGTTTGTTTCGCATGCAGTTGAAGCTAAATCATGTATATCACAAGTATTTGAAGCTTAACCATTTGTTTCGCCTGGATTCGAAGCTATGCCTTCTACTTCGCATTGATTCGAATTTAAATCATGTGCTTCCCCAGGATTTGAAGCTATCTCGTTTGTCTCTCATGCAGCTGAAGCTAAATCGTGTATATCACAAGTATTTGAAGCTACTCCATTTGTTTCGCTTGGATGTGAATCGAAACCTTCTACTTCGCATTGATTTGAAGTTAAATCATTTCTTTCCCTTGGATTTGAAGCTAACTCGTTTGCTCCGCATGCAGTTGATGCTAAATCATGTATATCACAAGTTTTTGCAGGAAAACCATTTGATTCGCATGGATTTGAAACTAAGCCTTCCACTTCCCATTGATTTGAAGCTAAATCATGTGATTCGCATGGATTTGAACCTCACTCGTTCGTTAAGCCTGCATTTGAATCTAAATCATATATATCACAAGTATTTGAAGCTATACCATTTGTTTCGCAAGGATTTGAAGATAAGCCTTCTACTTCGCATTGATACCAAGCTAACTCGATTGTTTCGCCAGCATTTGAAGCTATATCACTTATATCGCAATTATCTGAAGATAACTCATTTGTTTCTCATGTACTTGTAGCTAAGCATTCTACATCGCATTGATTTGAAGCTAAATCATGTGTTTCGCATGGATTTGAAGCTAACCCGTTTGTCTCGCCTGCATTTGAAGCTAAATCACGTATATATCAATTATTTGATGCTAAACCATTTGTTTTGCGTGGTTTTGATTATAAGCCTCCTACTTCGCATTGATTTGAAGTTAAATCATTTCTTTCCCTTGGATTTGAAGCTAACTCGCTTGATTCGCCTGCAGTTGAAACTAAATCATGTATATCACAAGTATTTGAAGCTAAACCATTTGATTTCCATGGATTTGAAGCTATGCCTTCTACTTCGCATTTATTTGGAGCTAAATCATGTGCTTCGCATGGATTTAAAGCTAACTCGTTTGTTTCGCATGCAGTTGAAGCTAAATCATGTATATCACAAGTGTTTGAAGCTAAATCATTTGTTTCGCATGGATTCGAAGATAACCCTTCTACTTCGCATTGATTTGAAGCTAAATCATGTGTTTCGCATTGATTCAAAGATCAGTCTTCCACTTCGCATTGATTTGGAGTTAAATCATGTGTTTCGCATGGATTTAAAGCTAACTCGTTGTTTCGCATGCAGTTGAAGCTAAATCATGGATATCACAAGTGTTTGAAGCTAAACCATTTGTTTCGCATGGATTCGAAGATAACCCTTCTACTTCGCATTGATTTGAAGCTAAATCATGTGTTGCGCATTGATTAGAAGCTAACTCGTTTGTTTCGCATGCAGTTGAAGCTAAATCATGTATATCACAAGTATTTGAAGCTAAACGATTTGTTTCGCATGGATTTGAAGATAAGCCTCCTACTTCGCATTGATTTGGAGCTAAATCATGTGTTCCGCATGGATTTGAAGCTAACTCGTTTGTTTCGCATGCTGTTGAAGCTAAATCATGTATATCACAAGTATTTGAAGCTAAACCATTTGATTTCCATGGATTTGAAGCTATGCCTTCTACTTCGCATTGATTTGGAGCTAAATCATATGTTTCGCATGGATTTAAAGCTAACTCGTTTGTTTCGCATGCAGTTGAAGCTAAATCATGTATATCACAAGTATTTGAAGCTAAACCATTTGTTTCACATGGATTCGACCATCAGCTTTCTACTTCGGATTGATTTGAAGCTAAATCATGTGTTTCGCATGGATTTGAAGCTAACTCGTTAGTTTCGCATGCTGTTGAAGCTAAATCATGTATATCACAAGTATTTGAAGCTAAACCATTTGATTTCCATGGATTTGAAGCTATGCCTTCTACTTCGCATTGATTTGGAGCTAAATCATATGTTTCGCATGGATTTAAAGCTAACTCGTTTGTTTCGCATGCAGTTGAAGCTAAATCATTATATATCACAAGTATGTGAAGCTAAACCATTTGTTCCGCATGGATTCGAAGATCTGCCTCCTACTTCGCATTGATTTGAAGCTAAATCATTTCAGCAGCATGGATTTGAAGCTAACACGTTTCTTTCACCTTGCTTTTGAAGCTATATCACTTATATTCGCAAGTATTTGAAGCTAAATCATTCGTTTCGCATGTATTTGAAGATAAGAATTCGTCTTCGCATTGATTTGAAACTAAATCATGTGTTTCACATGGATCTGAAGGTAACTCGTTTGTTTCGCCTGCATTTGAAGCTATATCACTTGTATTAGCAAGTATTTGAAGCTAAATCATTCGTATCGCATGGATATGAATCTAAGCCTTCTACATCTCATTGATTTGAAGGTAAATCATATGTTTCGCATGGATTTGGAGATAACCCGTTTCTTTCGCATGCAGTTGAATCTCAGACACTTATATCGCAAGTATCTGAAGCTAAATCATTAGTTTCTCATTAATTTGAAGCTAAGCCTTCTACTTCGCATTGATATGTAGCTGAATCATGTGTTTCGCATGGATTTAAAGCCAACTTGTTCGTTTCGCCTGCATTTGAAGCTATATCATGTATATCACAAGTATTTGAAGCTTAACCATTTGTTTCGCATGGATTCGAAGCTATGCATTCTACTTCGCATTGATTTGAATTTAAATCATGTGCATCCCCTCGATTTGAAGCTATCTCGTTTGTCTCTCATGCAGCTGAAGCTAAATCGTGTATATCACAAGTATTTGAAGCTACTCCATTTGTTTCGCTTGGATGTGAATCGAAGCCTTCTACTTCGCATTGATTTGAAGTTAAATCATTTCTTTCCCTTGGATTTGAAGCTAACTCGTTTGCTCCGCATGCAGTTGATGCTAAATCATGTATATCACAAGTTTTTGCAGGAAAACCATTTGATTCGCATGGATTTGAAACTAAGCCTTCCACTTCCCATTGATTTGAAGCTAAATCATGTGATTCGCATGGATTTGAACCTCACTCGTTCGTTAAGCCTGCATTTGAATCTAAAAAATATATATCACAAGTATTTGAAGCTATACCATTTGTTTCGCAAGGATTTGAAGATAAGCCTTCTACTTCGCATTGATACGAAGCTAACTCGATTGTTTCGCCAGCATTTGAAGCTATATCACTTATATCGCAATTATCTGAAGATAACTCATTTGTTTCTCATGTACTTGTAGCTAAGCATTCTACATCGCATTGATTTGAAGCTAAATCATGTGTTTCGCATGGATTTGAAGCTAACCCGTTTTTCTCGCCTGCATTTGAAGCTAAATCACGTATATATCAATTATTTGATGCTAAACCATTTGTTTTGCATGGTTTTGATTATAAGCCTCCTACTTCGCATTGATTTGAAGTTAAATCATTTCTTTCCCTTGGATTTGAAGCTAACTCGCTTGATTCGCCTGCAGTTGAAACTAAATCATGTATATCACAAGTATTTGAAGCTAAACCATTTGATTTCCATGGATTTGAAGCTATGCCTTCTACTTCGCATTTATTTGGAGCTAAATCATGTGCTTCGCATGGATTTAAAGCTAACTCGTTTGTTTCGCATGCAGTTGAAGCTAAATCATGTATATCACAAGTGTTTGAAGCTAAATCATTTGTTTCGCATGGATTCGAAGATAACCCTTCTACTTCGCATTGATTTGAAGCTAAATCATGTGTTTCGCATTGATTCAAAGATCAGTCTTCCACTTCGCATTGATTTGGAGTTAAATCATGTGTTTCGCATGGATTTAAAGCTAACTCGTTGTTTCGCATGCAGTTGAAGCTAAATCATGGATATCACAAGTGTTTGAAGCTAAACCATTTGTTTCGCATGGATTCGAAGATAACCCTTCTACTTCGCATTGATTTGAAGCTAAATCATGTGTTGCGCATTGATTAGAAGCTAACTCGTTTGTTTCGCATGCAGTTGAAGCTAAATCATGTATATCACAAGTATTTGAAGCTAAACGATTTGTTTCGCATGGATTTGAAGATAAGCCTCCTACTTCGCATTGATTTGGAGCTAAATCATGTGTTCCGCATGGATTTGAAGCTAACTCGTTTGTTTCGCATGCTGTTGAAGCTAAATCATGTATATCACAAGTATTTGAAGCTAAACCATTTGTTTCTCATGTACTTGTAGCTAAGCATTCTACATCGCATTGATTTGAAGCTAAATCATGTGTTTCGCATGGATTTGAAGCTAACCCGTTTGTCTCGCCTGCATTTGAAGCTAAATCACGTATATATCAATTATTTGATGCTAAACCATTTGTTTTGCATGGTTTTGATTATAAGCCTCCTACTTCGCATTGATTTGAAGTTAAATCATTTCTTTCCCTTGGATTTGAAGCTAACTCGCTTGATTCGCCTGCAGTTGAAACTAAATCATGTATATCACAAGTATTTGAAGCTAAACCATTTGATTTCCATGGATTTGAAGCTATGCCTTCTACTTCGCATTTATTTGGAGCTAAATCATGTGCTTCGCATGGATTTAAAGCTAACTCGTTTGTTTCGCATGCAGTTGAAGCTAAATCATGTATATCACAAGTGTTTGAAGCTAAATCATTTGTTTCGCATGGATTCGAAGATAACCCTTCTACTTCGCATTGATTTGAAGCTAAATCATGTGTTTCGCATTGATTCAAAGATCAGTCTTCCACTTCGCATTGATTTGGAGTTAAATCATGTGTTTCGCATGGATTTAAAGCTAACTCGTTGTTTCGCATGCAGTTGAAGCTAAATCATGGATATCACAAGTGTTTGAAGCTAAACCATTTGTTTCGCATGGATTCGAAGATAACCCTTCTACTTCGCATTGATTTGAAGCTATATCATGTGTTGCGCATTGATTAGAAGCTAACTCGTTTGTTTCGCATGCAGTTGAAGCTAAATCATGTATATCACAAGTATTTGAAGCTAAACGATTTGTTTCGCATGGATTTGAAGATAAGCCTCCTACTTCGCATTGATTTGGAGCTAAATCATGTGTTCCGCATGGATTTGAAGCTAACTCGTTTGTTTCGCATGCTGTTGAAGCTAAATCATGTATATCACAAGTATTTGAAGCTAAACCATTTGATTTCCATGGATTTGAAGCTATGCCTTCTACTTCGCATTGATTTGGAGCTAAATCATATGTTTCGCATGGATTTAAAGCTAACTCGTTTGTTTCGCATGCAGTTGAAGCTAAATCATGTATATCACAAGTATTTGAAGCTAAACCATTTGTTTCACATGGATTCGACCATCAGCTTTCTACTTCGGATTGATTTGAAGCTAAATCATGTGTTTCGCATGGATTTGAAGCTAACTCGTTAGTTTCGCATGCTGTTGAAGCTAAATCATGTATATCACAAGTATTTGAAGCTAAACCATTTGATTTCCATGGATTTGAAGCTATGCCTTCTACTTCGCATTGATTTGGAGCTAAATCATATGTTTCGCATGGATTTAAAGCTAACTCGTTTGTTTCGCATGCAGTTGAAGCTAAATCATTATATATCACAAGTATGTGAAGCTAAACCATTTGTTCCGCATGGATTCGAAGATCTGCCTCCTACTTCGCATTGATTTGAAGCTAAATCATTTCAGCAGCATGGATTTGAAGCTAACACGTTTCTTTCACCTTGCTTTTGAAGCTATATCACTTATATTCGCAAGTATTTGAAGCTAAATCATTTGTTTCGCATGTATTTGAAGATAAGAATTCGTCTTCGCATTGATTTGAAACTAAATCATGTGTTTCACATGGATCTGAAGGTAACTCGTTTGTTTCGCCTGCATTTGAAGCTATATCACTTGTATTAGCAAGTATTTGAAGCTAAATCATTCGTATCGCATGGATATGAATCTAAGCCTTCTACATCTCATTGATTTGAAGGTAAATCATATGTTTCGCATGGATTTGGAGATAACCCGTTTCTTTCGCATGCAGTTGAATCTCAGACACTTATATCGCAAGTATCTGAAGCTAAATCATTAGTTTCTCATTAATTTGAAGCTAAGCCTTCTACTTCGCATTGATATGTAGCTGAATCATGTGTTTCGCATGGATTTAAAGCCAACTTGTTCGTTTCGCCTGCATTTGAAGCTATATCATGTATATCACAAGTATTTGAAGCTTAACCATTTGTTTCGCATGGATTCGAAGCTATGCATTCTACTTCGCATTGATTTGAATTTAAATCATGTGCATCCCCTCGATTTGAAGCTATCTCGTTTGTCTCTCATGCAGCTGAAGCTAAATCGTGTATATCACAAGTATTTGAAGCTACTCCATTTGTTTCGCTTGGATGTGAATCGAAGCCTTCTACTTCGCATTGATTTGAAGTTAAATCATTTCTTTCCCTTGGATTTGAAGCTAACTCGTTTGCTCCGCATGCAGTTGATGCTAAATCATGTATATCACAAGTTTTTGCAGGAAAACCATTTGATTCGCATGGATTTGAAACTAAGCCTTCCACTTCCCATTGATTTGAAGCTAAATCATGTGATTCGCATGGATTTGAACCTCACTCGTTCGTTAAGCCTGCATTTGAATCTAAAAAATATATATCACAAGTATTTGAAGCTATACCATTTGTTTCGCAAGGATTTGAAGATAAGCCTTCTACTTCGCATTGATACGAAGCTAACTCGATTGTTTCGCCAGCATTTGAAGCTATATCACTTATATCGCAATTATCTGAAGATAACTCATTTGTTTCTCATGTACTTGTAGCTAAGCATTCTACATCGCATTGATTTGAAGCTAAATCATGTGTTTCGCATGGATTTGAAGCTAACCCGTTTTTCTCGCCTGCATTTGAAGCTAAATCACGTATATATCAATTATTTGATGCTAAACCATTTGTTTTGCATGGTTTTGATTATAAGCCTCCTACTTCGCATTGATTTGAAGTTAAATCATTTCTTTCCCTTGGATTTGAAGCTAACTCGCTTGATTCGCCTGCAGTTGAAACTAAATCATGTATATCACAAGTATTTGAAGCTAAACCATTTGATTTCCATGGATTTGAAGCTATGCCTTCTACTTCGCATTTATTTGGAGCTAAATCATGTGCTTCGCATGGATTTAAAGCTAACTCGTTTGTTTCGCATGCAGTTGAAGCTAAATCATGTATATCACAAGTGTTTGAAGCTAAATCATTTGTTTCGCATGGATTCGAAGATAACCCTTCTACTTCGCATTGATTTGAAGCTAAATCATGTGTTTCGCATTGATTCAAAGATCAGTCTTCCACTTCGCATTGATTTGGAGTTAAATCATGTGTTTCGCATGGATTTAAAGCTAACTCGTTGTTTCGCATGCAGTTGAAGCTAAATCATGGATATCACAAGTGTTTGAAGCTAAACCATTTGTTTCGCATGGATTCGAAGATAACCCTTCTACTTCGCATTGATTTGAAGCTAAATCATGTGTTGCGCATTGATTAGAAGCTAACTCGTTTGTTTCGCATGCAGTTGAAGCTAAATCATGTATATCACAAGTATTTGAAGCTAAACGATTTGTTTCGCATGGATTTGAAGATAAGCCTCCTACTTCGCATTGATTTGGAGCTAAATCATGTGTTCCGCATGGATTTGAAGCTAACTCGTTTGTTTCGCATGCTGTTGAAGCTAAATCATGTATATCACAAGTATTTGAAGCTAAACCATTTGATTTCCATGGATTTGAAGCTATGCCTTCTACTTCGCATTGATTTGGAGCTAAATCATATGTTTCGCATGGATTTAAAGCTAACTCGTTTGTTTCGCATGCAGTTGAAGCTAAATCATGTATATCACAAGTATTTGAAGCTAAACCATTTGTTTCACATGGATTCGACCATCAGCTTTCTACTTCGGATTGATTTGAAGCTAAATCATGTGTTTCGCATGGATTTGAAGCTAACTCGTTAGTTTCGCATGCTGTTGAAGCTAAATCATGTATATCACAAGTATGTGAAGCTATACCATTTGTTCCGCATGGATTCGAAGATCTGCCTCCTACTTCGCATTGATTTGAAGCTAAACCATTTGTTTCGCATTGGTTCAAAGATAACCCTTCTACATCTCATTGATTTGAAGGTAAATCATATGTTTCGCATGGATTTGAAGCTAACTCGTTTGTTTCGCATGCTGTTGAAGCTAAATCATGTATATCACAAGTATTTGAAGCTAAACCATTTGATTTCCATGGATTTGAAGCTATGCCTTCTACTTCGCATTGATTTGGAGCTAAATCATGTGTTTCGCATGGATTTAAAGCTAACTCGTTTGTTTCGCACGCTGTTGAAGCTAAATCATGTATATCACAAGTATTTGTATATGAACCATTTGATTAGCATGGATTAGAAGATCACCCCTTTTCTTCGCATTGATTTGAAGCTAAATCATGTGTTTCGCATGGTTTTTGAATCTAACTCGTTTGTTTCGCATGCTGTTGAAGCTAAATCATGTATATCACAAGTATTTGAAGCTAAACCATTTGATTTCCATGGATTTGAAGCCATGCCTTCTACTTCGCATTGATTTGGAGCTAAATCATATGTTTCGCATGGATTTAAAGCTAACTCATTTGTTTCGCATGCAGTTGAAGCTAAATCATTATATATCACAAGTATTTGAAGCTAAACCATTTGTTTCACATGGATTCGACCATCAGCTTTCTACTTCGGATTGATTTGTAGCTAAATCATGTGTTTCGCATGGATTTGAAACTAACTCGTTTGTTTCGCATGCTGTTGAAGCTGATTCATGTATATCACAAGTATTTGAAGCTAAACCATTTGAGTCCCATGGATTTGAAGCTAAGCCTTCTACTTCGCATTGATTTGAAGCTAAATCATGTGTTTCGCATAGATTTGAAGCTAACTCGTTTGATTCGCATGCTGTTGAAGCTAAATCAAGTATATCACAAGTATTTCAAGCTAAACCATTTGTTTCGAATGGATACGAAGTTCAGCCTTCTACTTCGCATTGATTTGAAGCTAAATCATGTGTTTCGCATGGATCAAAAGCTAAATGATGTGGTTCGTATGGATTTGAAGCTAACTCGTTTGTTTCGCATGCAGTTGAAGCTAAATCATGTAGATCACAAGTATTTGAAGCTTAACTATTTGTTTCGCATGGATTCGAAGCTATGCCTTCTACTTCGCATTGATTCGAATTTAAATCATGTGCTTCCCCAGGATTTGAAGCTATCTCGTTTGTCTCTCATGCAGTTGAAGCTAAATAATGTATATCACAAGTATTTGAAGCTAATCCATTTGTTTCGCTTGGATGTGAATCGAAGCCTTCTACTTCGCATTGATACGAATTTAAATCATGTGTTTCGCATGGATTTAAAGCTAACTCGTTTGTTTCGCATGCAGTTGAAGCTAAATCATGTATATCACAAGTGTTTGAAGCTAAATCATTTGTTTCGCATGGATTCGAAGATAACCCTTCTACTTCGCATTGATTTGAAGCTAAATCATGTGTTTCGCATGGATTTAAAGGTAACTCGTTGTTTCGCATGCAGTTGAAGCTAAATCATGGATATCACAAGTGTTTGAAGCTAAACCATTTGTTTCGCATGGATTCGAAGATAACCCTTCTACTTCGCATTGATTTGAAGCTAAATCATGTTTTGCCCATGGATTAGAAGCTAACTCGTTTGTTTCGCATGCAGTTGAAGCTAAATCATGTATATCACAAGTATTTGAAGCTAAACGATTTGTTTCGCATGGATTTGATGATAACTATCCTAGTTCGCATTGATTTGAACTTAAATCATGTGTTTCGCACGGATTTGAAGCTAACTCGTTTGTTTCGCTTGCTGTTGAAGCAAAATCATGTATATCACAAGTATTTGAAGCAAAACCATTTGATTCGCACGGATTTGATGATAACGCTTCTAGTTCGCATTGATTTGAATTTAAATCATGTGTTTCGCATGGTTTTTGAATCTAACTCGTTTGTTTCGCATGCAGTTGAAGATAAGTCATGCATATCACAAGTATTTGAAGATAAATCATTTGATTCCCATGGATTTGAAGCTATGCCTTCTTCTTCGCATTTATTTGGAGCTAAATCATGTGTTTCGCATGGATTTAAAGCTAACTCGTTTGTTTCGCATGCAGTTGAAGCTAAATCATGTATATCACAAGTGTTTGAAGCTAAATCATTTGTTTCGCATGGATTCGAAGATAACCCTTCTACTTCGCATTGATTTGAAGCTAAATCATGTGTTTCGCATTGATTCAAAGATCAGTCTTCCACTTCGCATTGATTTGGAGTTAAATCATGTGTTTCGCATGGATTTAAAGCTAACTCGTTGTTTCGCATGCAGTTGAAGCTAAATCATGGATATCACAAGTGTTTGAAGCTAAACCATTTGTTTCGCATGGATTCGAAGATAACCCTTCTATTTCGCATTGATTTGAAGCTAAATCATGTGTTGCGCATGGATTAGAAGCTAACTCGTTTGTTTCGCATGCAGTTGAAGCTAAATCAAGTATATCACAAGTATTTGAAGCTAAACGATTTGTTTCGCATGGATTTGAAGATAAGCCTCCTACTTCGCATTGATTTGGAGCTAAATCATGTGTTCCGCATGGATTTGAAGCTAACTCGTTTGTTTCGCATGCTGTTGAAGCTAAATCATGTATATCACAATTATTTGAATATGTACCATTTGATTAGCATGGATTCGAAGATCACCCCTCTTCTTCGCATTGATTTGAAGCTAAATCATGTGTTTCGCATGGATTTGAAGCAAAGCCTTCTACTTCGCATTGATTTGGAGTTTAATCATGTGTTTCGCATGGGTTTAAAGCTAACTAGTTTGTTTCGCATGCAGTTGAAGCTAAATCATGTATATCACAAGTATTTGAAGCTAAACCATTTGTTTCACATGGATTCGACCATCAGCTTTCTACTTCGGATTGATTTGAAGCTAAATCATGTGTTTCGCATGGATTTGAAGCTATCTCGTTAGTTTCGCATGCTGTTGAAGCTAAATCATGTATATCACAAGTATGTGAAGCTAAACCATTTGTTCCGCATGGATTCGAAGATCTGCCTCCTACTTCGCATTGATTTGAAGCTAAATCATTTCAACAGCATGGATTTGAAGCTAACACGTTTCTTTCACCTTGTTTTTGAAGCTATATCACTTATATTCGCAAGTATTTGAAGCTAAATCATTCGTATCGCATGGATATGAATCTAAGCCTTCTACATATCATTGATTTGAAGGTAAATCATATATTTCGCATGGATTTGAAGCTAAACCTCTTGTTTCGCATGGATTCAAAGATCAGTATTCTACTTCGCCCTAAATCATCTGTTTCGCATAGATTTGAAACTAACTCGTTTGTTTCGCATGCTGTTGAAGCTGATTCAAGTATATCACAAGTATTTGAAGCTAAACCATTTGAGTCCCATGGATTTGAAGCTAAGCCTTCTACTTCGAATTGATTTGAAGCTAAATCATGTGTTTCGCATAGATTTGAAGCTAACTCGTTTGATTCGCATGCTGTTGAAGCTAAATCAAGTATATCACAAGTATTTCAAGCTAAACCATTTGTTTCGAATGGATACGAAGTTCAGCCTTCTACTTCGCATTGATTTGAAGCTAAATCATGTGTTTCGCATGGATCTGAAGCTAAATGATGTGGTTCGTATGGATTTGAAGCTAACTCGTTTGTTTCGCATGCAGTTGAAGCTAAATCATGTATATCACAAGTATTTGAAGCTTAACCATTTGTTTCGCCTGGATTCGAAGCTATGCCTTCTACTTCGCATTGATTCGAATTTAAATCATGTGCTTCCCCAGGATTTGAAGCTATCTCGTTTGTCTCTCATGCAGCTGAAGCTAAATCGTGTATATCACAAGTATTTGAAGCTACTCCATTTGTTTCGCTTGGATGTGAATCGAAACCTTCTACTTCGCATTGATTTGAAGTTAAATCATTTCTTTCCCTTGGATTTGAAGCTAACTCGTTTGCTCCGCATGCAGTTGATGCTAAATCATGTATATCACAAGTTTTTGCAGGAAAACCATTTGATTCGCATGGATTTGAAACTAAGCCTTCCACTTCCCATTGATTTGAAGCTAAATCATGTGATTCGCATGGATTTGAACCTCACTCGTTCGTTAAGCCTGCATTTGAATCTAAATCATATATATCACAAGTATTTGAAGCTATACCATTTGTTTCGCAAGGATTTGAAGATAAGCCTTCTACTTCGCATTGATACCAAGCTAACTCGATTGTTTCGCCAGCATTTGAAGCTATATCACTTATATCGCAATTATCTGAAGATAACTCATTTGTTTCTCATGTACTTGTAGCTAAGCATTCTACATCGCATTGATTTGAAGCTAAATCATGTGTTTCGCATGGATTTGAAGCTAACCCGTTTGTCTCGCCTGCATTTGAAGCTAAATCATGTATATATCAATTATTTGATGCTAAACCATTTGTTTTGCATGGTTTTGATTATAAGCCTCCTACTTCGCATTGATTTGAAGTTAAATCATTTCTTTCCCTTGGATTTGAAGCTAACTCGCTTGATTCGCCTGCAGTTGAAACTAAATCATGTATATCACAAGTATTTGAAGCTAAACCATTTGATTTCCATGGATTTGAAGCTATGCCTTCTACTTCGCATTTATTTGGAGCTAAATCATGTGCTTCGCATGGATTTAAAGCTAACTCGTTTGTTTCGCATGCAGTTGAAGCTAAATCATGTATATCACAAGTGTTTGAAGCTAAATCATTTGTTTCGCATGGATTCGAAGATAACCCTTCTACTTCGCATTGATTTGAAGCTAAATCATGTGTTTCGCATTGATTCAAAGATCAGTCTTCCACTTCGCATTGATTTGGAGTTAAATCATGTGTTTCGCATGGATTTAAAGCTAACTCGTTGTTTCGCATGCAGTTGAAGCTAAATCATGGATATCACAAGTGTTTGAAGCTAAACCATTTGTTTCGCATAGATTCGAAGATAACCCTTCTACTTCGCATTGATTTGAAGCTAAATCATGTGTTGCGCATTGATTAGAAGCTAACTCGTTTGTTTCGCATGCAGTTGAAGCTAAATCATGTATATCACAAGTATTTGAAGCTAAACGATTTGTTTCGCATGGATTTGAAGATAAGCCTCCTACTTCGCATTGATTTGGAGCTAAATCATGTGTTCCGCATGGATTTGAAGCTAACTCGTTTGTTTCGCATGCTGTTGAAGCTAAATCATGTATATCACAAGTATTTGAAGCTAAACCATTTGATTTCCATGGATTTGAAGCTATGCCTTCTACTTCGCATTGATTTGGAGCTAAATCATATGTTTCGCATGGATTTAAAGCTAACTCGTTTGTTTCGCATGCAGTTGAAGCTAAATCATGTATATCACAAGTATTTGAAGCTAAACCATTTGTTTCACATGGATTCGACCATCAGCTTTCTACTTCGGATTGATTTGAAGCTAAATCATGTGTTTCGTATGGATTTGAAGCTAACTCGTTAGTTTCGCATGCTGTTGAAGCTAAATCATGTATATCACAAGTATTTGAAGCTAAACCATTTGATTTCCATGGATTTGAAGCTATGCCTTCTACTTCGCATTGATTTGGAGCTAAATCATATGTTTCGCATGGATTTAAAGCTAACTCGTTTGTTTCGCATGCAGTTGAAGCTAAATCATTATATATCACAAGTATGTGAAGCTAAACCATTTGTTCCGCATGGATTCGAAGATCTGCCTCCTACTTCGCATTGATTTGAAGCTAAATCATTTCAGCAGCATGGATTTGAAGCTAACACGTTTCTTTCACCTTGCTTTTGAAGCTATATCACTTATATTCGCAAGTATTTGAAGCTAAATCATTCGTTTCGCATGTATTTGAAGATAAGAATTCGTCTTCGCATTGATTTGAAACTAAATCATGTTTTTCACATGGATCTGAAGGTAACTCGTTTGATTCGCCTGCATTTGAAGCTATATCACTTGTATTAGCAAGTATTTGAAGCTAAATCATTCGTATCGCATGGATATGAATCTAAGCCTTCTACATCTCATTGATTTGAAGGTAAATCATATGTTTCGCATGGATTTGGAGATAACCCGTTTCTTTCGCATGCAGTTGAATCTCAGACACTTATATCGCAAGTATCTGAAGCTAAATCATTAGTTTCTCATTAATTTGAAGCTAAGCCTTCTACTTCGCATTGATATGTAGCTGAATCATGTGTTTCGCATGGATTCGAAGCTATACCTTCTACTTCGCATTGATTTGAATTTAAATCATGTGCATCCCCTCGATTTGAAGCTATCTCGTTTGTCTCTCATGCAGCTGAAGCTAAATCGTGTATATCACAAGTATTTGAAGCTACTCCATTTGTTTCGCTTGGATGTGAATCGAAGCCTTCTACTTCGCATTGATTTGAAGTTAAATCATTTCTTTCCCTTGGATTTGAAGCTAACTCGTTTGCTCCGCATGCAGTTGATGCTAAATCATGTATATCACAAGTTTTTGCAGGAAAACCATTTGATTCGCATGGATTTGAAACTAAGCCTTCCACTTCCCATTGATTTGAAGCTAAATCATGTGATTCGCATGGATTTGAACCTCACTCGTTCGTTAAGCCTGCATTTGAATCTAAATCATATATATCACAAGTATTTGAAGCTATACCATTTGTTTCGCAAGGATTTGAAGATAAGCCTTCTACTTCGCATTGATACGAAGCTAACTCGATTGTTTCGCCAGCATTTGAAGCTATATCACTTATATCGCAATTATCTGAAGATAACTCATTTGTTTCTCATGTACTTGTAGCTAAGCATTCTACATCGCATTGATTTGAAGCTAAATCATGTGTTTCGCATGGATTTGAAGCTAACCCGTTTGTCTCGCCTGCATTTGAAGCTAAATCACGTATATATCAATTATTTGATGCTAAACCATTTGTTTTGCATGGTTTTGATTATAAGCCTCCTACTTCGCATTGATTTGAAGTTAAATCATTTCTTTCCCTTGGATTTGAAGCTAACTCGCTTGATTCGCCTGCAGTTGAAACTAAATCATGTATATCACAAGTATTTGAAGCTAAACCATTTGATTTCCATGGATTTGAAGCTATGCCTTCTACTTCGCATTTATTTGGAGCTAAATCATGTGCTTCGCATGGATTTAAAGCTAACTCGTTTGTTTCGCATGCAGTTGAAGCTAAATCATGTATATCACAAGTGTTTGAAGCTAAATCATTTGTTTCGCATGGATTCGAAGATAACCCTTCTACTTCGCATTGATTTGAAGCTAAATCATGTGTTTCGCATTGATTCAAAGATCAGTCTTCCACTTCGCATTGATTTGGAGTTAAATCATGTGTTTCGCATGGATTTAAAGCTAACTCGTTGTTTCGCATGCAGTTGAAGCTAAATCATGGATATCACAAGTGTTTGAAGCTAAACCATTTGTTTCGCATGGATTCGAAGATAACCCTTCTACTTCGCATTGATTTGAAGCTAAATCATGTGTTGCGCATTGATTAGAAGCTAACTCGTTTGTTTCGCATGCAGTTGAAGCTAAATCATGTATATCACAAGTATTTGAAGCTAAACGATTTGTTTCGCATGGATTTGAAGATAAGCCTCCTACTTCGCATTGATTTGGAGCTAAATCATGTGTTCCGCATGGATTTGAAGCTAACTCGTTTGTTTCGCATGCTGTTGAAGCTAAATCATGTATATCACAAGTATTTGAAGCTAAACCATTTGATTTCCATGGATTTGAATCTATGCCTTCTACTTCGCATTGATTTGGAGCTAAATCATATGTTTCGCATGGATTTAAAGCTAACTCGTTTGTTTCGCATGCAGTTGAAGCTAAATCATGTATATCACAAGTATTTGAAGCTAAACCATTTGTTTCACATGGATTCGACCATCAGCTTTCTACTTCGGATTGATTTGAAGCTAAATCATGTGTTTCGCATGGATTTGAAGCTAACTCGTTAGTTTCGCATGCTGTTGAAGCTAAATCATGTATATCACAAGTATTTGAAGCTAAACCATTTGATTTCCATGGATTTGAAGCTATGCCTTCTACTTCGCATTGATTTGGAGCTAAATCATATGTTTCGCATGGATTTAAAGCTAACTCGTTTGTTTCGCATGCAGTTGAAGCTAAATCATTATATATCACAAGTATGTGAAGCTAAACCATTTGTTCCGCATGGATTCGAAGATCTGCCTCCTACTTCGCATTGATTTGAAGCTAAATCATTTCAGCAGCATGGATTTGAAGCTAACACGTTTCTTTCACCTTGCTTTTGAAGCTATATCACTTATATTCGCAAGTATTTGAAGCTAAATCATTCGTTTCGCATGTATTTGAAGATAAGAATTCGTCTTCGCATTGATTTGAAACTAAATCATGTGTTTCACATGGATCTGAAGGTAACTCGTTTGTTTCGCCTGCATTTGAAGCTATATCACTTGTATTAGCAAGTATTTGAAGCTAAATCATTCGTATCGCATGGATATGAATCTAAGCCTTCTACATCTCATTGATTTGAAGGTAAATCATATGTTTCGCATGGATTTGGAGATAACCCGTTTCTTTCGCATGCAGTTGAATCTCAGACACTTATATCGCAAGTATCTGAAGCTAAATCATTAGTTTCTCATTAATTTGAAGCTAAGCCTTCTACTTCGCATTGATATGTAGCTGAATCATGTGTTTCGCATGGATTTAAAGCCAACTTGTTCGTTTCGCCTGCATTTGAAGCTATATCATGTATATCACAAGTATTTGAAGCTTAACCATTTGTTTCGCATGGATTCGAAGCTATGCATTCTACTTCGCATTGATTTGAATTTAAATCATGTGCATCCCCTCGATTTGAAGCTATCTCGTTTGTCTCTCATGCAGCTGAAGCTAAATCGTGTATATCACAAGTATTTGAAGCTACTCCATTTGTTTCGCTTGGATGTGAATCGAAGCCTTCTACTTCGCATTGATTTGAAGTTAAATCATTTCTTTCCCTTGGATTTGAAGCTAACTCGTTTGCTCCGCATGCAGTTGATGCTAAATCATGTATATCACAAGTTTTTGCAGGAAAACCATTTGATTCGCATGGATTTGAAACTAAGCCTTCCACTTCCCATTGATTTGAAGCTAAATCATGTGATTCGCATGGATTTGAACCTCACTCGTTCGTTAAGCCTGCATTTGAATCTAAAAAATATATATCACAAGTATTTGAAGCTATACCATTTGTTTCGCAAGGATTTGAAGATAAGCCTTCTACTTCGCATTGATACGAAGCTAACTCGATTGTTTCGCCAGCATTTGAAGCTATATCACTTATATCGCAATTATCTGAAGATAACTCATTTGTTTCTCATGTACTTGTAGCTAAGCATTCTACATCGCATTGATTTGAAGCTAAATCATGTGTTTCGCATGGATTTGAAGCTAACCCGTTTTTCTCGCCTGCATTTGAAGCTAAATCACGTATATATCAATTATTTGATGCTAAACCATTTGTTTTGCATGGTTTTGATTATAAGCCTCCTACTTCGCATTGATTTGAAGTTAAATCATTTCTTTCCCTTGGATTTGAAGCTAACTCGCTTGATTCGCCTGCAGTTGAAACTAAATCATGTATATCACAAGTATTTGAAGCTAAACCATTTGATTTCCATGGATTTGAAGCTATGCCTTCTACTTCGCATTTATTTGGAGCTAAATCATGTGCTTCGCATGGATTTAAAGCTAACTCGTTTGTTTCGCATGCAGTTGAAGCTAAATCATGTATATCACAAGTGTTTGAAGCTAAATCATTTGTTTCGCATGGATTCGAAGATAACCCTTCTACTTCGCATTGATTTGAAGCTAAATCATGTGTTTCGCATTGATTCAAAGATCAGTCTTCCACTTCGCATTGATTTGGAGTTAAATCATGTGTTTCGCATGGATTTAAAGCTAACTCGTTGTTTCGCATGCAGTTGAAGCTAAATCATGGATATCACAAGTGTTTGAAGCTAAACCATTTGTTTCGCATGGATTCGAAGATAACCCTTCTACTTCGCATTGATTTGAAGCTAAATCATGTGTTGCGCATTGATTAGAAGCTAACTCGTTTGTTTCGCATGCAGTTGAAGCTAAATCATGTATATCACAAGTATTTGAAGCTAAACGATTTGTTTCGCATGGATTTGAAGATAAGCCTCCTACTTCGCATTGATTTGGAGCTAAATCATGTGTTCCGCATGGATTTGAAGCTAACTCGTTTGTTTCGCATGCTGTTGAAGCTAAATCATGTATATCACAAGTATTTGAAGCTAAACCATTTGATTTCCATGGATTTGAAGCTATGCCTTCTACTTCGCATTGATTTGGAGCTAAATCATATGTTTCGCATGGATTTAAAGCTAACTCGTTTGTTTCGCATGCAGTTGAAGCTAAATCATGTATATCACAAGTATTTGAAGCTAAACCATTTGTTTCACATGGATTCGACCATCAGCTTTCTACTTCGGATTGATTTGAAGCTAAATCATGTGTTTCGCATGGATTTGAAGCTAACTCGTTAGTTTCGCATGCTGTTGAAGCTAAATCATGTATATCACAAGTATGTGAAGCTATACCATTTGTTCCGCATGGATTCGAAGATCTGCCTCCTACTTCGCATTGATTTGAAGCTAAACCATTTGTTTCGCATTGGTTCAAAGAACAGTCTTCCACTTCGCATTGATTGGAGCTAAATCATGTGTTTCGCATGGATTTGAAGCTAACTCGTTTGTTTCGCATGCAGTTGATGCTGAATTATGTATATCACAAGTATTTGCAGCTAAACCATTTATTTCGCATAGATTCGTAGATAAGCCTTCCACTTCGCATCGATTTGAAGCTAAATCATGTGTTTCGCACGGATTTGAAGCTAACTCGTTTGTTTCGCTTGCTGTTGAAGCTAAATCATGTATATCACAAGTATTAGAAGCAAAACCATTTGATTCGCACGGATTTGATGATAACCCTTCTAGTTCGCATTGATTTGAATTTAAATCATGTGTTTGGCATGGATTTGAAGCTAACTCGTTTGTTTCGAATGCAGTTGAAGATAAGTCATGCATATCACAAGTATTTGAAGATAAACCATTTGATTCCCATGGATTTGAAGCTATGCCTTCTACTTCGCATTTATTTGGTGCTAAATCATGTGTTTCGCATGGATTTAAAGCTAACTCGTTTGTTTCGCATGCAGTTGAAACTAAATCATGTATATCACAAGTGTTTGAAGCTAAATCATTTGTTTCGCATGGATTCGAAGATAACCCTTCTACTTCGCATTGATTTGAAGCTAAATCATGTGTTTCGCATTGATTCAAAGATCAGTCTTCCACTTCGCATTGATTTGGAGTTAAATCATGTGTTTCGCATGGATTTAAAGCTAACTCGTTGTTTCGCATGCAGTTGAAGCTAAATCATGGATATCACAAGTGTTTGAAGCTAAACCATTTGTTTCGCATGGATTCGAAGATAACCCTTCTACATCTCATTGATTTGAACGTAAATCATATGTTTCGCATGGATTTGAAGCTAACTCGTTTGTTTCGCATGCTGTTGAAGCTAAATCATGTATATCACAAGTATTTGAAGCTAAACCATTTGATTTCCATGGATTTGGAGCTATGCCTTCTACTTCGCATTGATTTGGAGCTAAATCATGTGTTTCGCATGGATTTAAAGCTAACTCGTTTGTTTCGCACGCTGTTGAAGCTAAATCATGTATATCACAAGTATTTGTATATGAACCATTTGATTAGCATGGATTAGAAGATCACCCCTTTTCTTCGCATTGATTTGAAGCTAAATCATGTGTTTCGCATGGTTTTTGAATCTAACTCGTTTGTTTCGCATGCTGTTGAAGCTAAATCATGTATATCACAAGTATTTGAAGCTAAACCATTTGATTTCCATGGATTTGAAGCTATGCCTTCTACTTCGCATTGATTTGGAGCTAAATCATATGTTTCGCATGGATTTAAAGCTAACTCATTTGTTTCGCATGCAGTTGAAGCTAAATCATTATATATCACAAGTATTTGAAGCTAAACCATTTGTTTCACATGGATTCGACCATCAGCTTTCTACTTCGGATTGATTTGTAGCTAAATCATGTGTTTCGCATGGATTTGAAACTAACTCGTTTGTTTCGCATGCTGTTGAAGCTGATTCATGTATATCACAAGTATTTGAAGCTAAACCATTTGAGTCCCATGGATTTGAAGCTAAGCCTTCTACTTCGCATTGATTTGAAGCTAAATCATGTGTTTCGCAAGGATCTGAAGCTTAATGATGTGGTTCGTATGGATTTGAAGCTAACTCGTTTGTTTCGCATGCAGTTGAAGCTAAATCATGTATATCACAAGTATTTGAAGCTTAACCATTTGTTTTTCATGGATTCGAAGCTATGCCTTCTACTTCGCATTGATTCGAATTTAAATCATGTGCTTCCCCTGGATTTGAAGCTAACTCGTTTGTTTCGCATGCAGTTGATGCTGAATCATGTATATCACAAGCATTTGCAGCTAAACCATTTGTTTCGCATGGATTCGTAGATAAGCCTTCTACTTCGCATCGATTTGAAGCTAAATCATGTGTTTCTCATGGTTTTTGAAGCTAACTCGTTTGTTTCGCATGCAGTTGATGCTAAATCATGTATATCACAAGTATTTGAAGCTAAACCATTTGTTTCACATGGATTCGACCATCAGCTTTCTACTTCGCATTGATTTGAAGCTAAATCATGTGTTTCGCATAGATTTGAAGCTAACTCGTTTGATTCGCATGCTGTTGAAGCTAAATCAAGTATATCACAAGTATTTCAAGCTAAACCATTTGTTTCGAATGGATACGAAGTTCAGCCGTCTACTTCGCATTGATTTGAAGCTAAATCATGTGTTTCGCATGGATCTGAAGCTAAATGATGTGGTTCGTATGGATTTGAAGCTAACTCGTTTGTTTCGCATGCAGTTGAAGCTAAATCATGTATATCACAAGTATTTGAAGCTTAACCATTTGTTTCGCATGGATTCGAAGCTATGCCTTCTACTACGCATTGATTCGAATTTAAATCATGTGCTTCCCCAGGATTTGAAGCTATCTCGTTTGTCTCTCATGCAGTTGAAGCTAAATCATGTATATCACAAGTATTTGAAGCTAATCCATTTGTTTCGCTTGGATGTGAATCGAAGCCTTCTACTTCGCATTGATACGAATTTAAATCATGTGCTTCCCCTGGATTTGAAGCTAACTCGTTTGTTTCGCATGCAGTTGATGCTGAATCATGTATATCACAAGCATATGCAGCTAAACCATTTGTTTCGCATGGATTCGTAGATAAGCCTTCTACTTCGCATCGATTTGAAGCTAAATCATGTGTTTCGCATGGTTTTTGAAGCTAACTCGTTTGTTTCGCATGCTGTTGAAGCTAAATCATGTATATCACAAGCGTTTGAAGCTAAACCATTTGTTTCGCATGGATTCAAAGATAACTCTTCTACTTCGCATTGGTTTGAAGCTAAATCATGTGTTTCGCATGGATTTGAAGCTAACTCGTTTGTTTCGCATGCTGTTGAAGCTAAATCATGTATATCACAAGTATTTGAAGCTAAACCATTTGATTTCCATGGATTTGAAGCTATGCCTTCTACTTCGCATTGATTTGGAGCTAAATCATATGTTTCGCATGGATTTAAAGCTAACTCGTTTGTTTCGCATGCAGTTGAAGCTAAATCATTATATATCACAAGTATTTGAAGCTAAACCATTTGATTTCCATGGATTTGAAGCTATGCCTTCTACTTCGCATTGATTTGGAGCTAAATCATATGTTTCGCATGGATTTAAAGCTAACTCATTTGTTTCGCATGCAGTTGAAGCTAAATCATTATATATCACAAGTATTTGAAGCTAAACCATTTGTTTCACATGGATTCGACCATCAGCTTTCTACTTCGGATTGATTTGTAGCTAAATCATGTGTTTCGCATGGATTTGAAACTAACTCGTTTGTTTCGCATGCTGTTGAAGCTGATTCATGTATATCACAAGTATTTGAAGCTAAACCATTTGAGTCCCATGGATTTGAAGCTAAGCCTTCTACTTCGCATTGATTTGAAGCTAAATCATGTGTTTCGCAAGGATCTGAAGCTTAATGATGTGGTTCGTATGGATTTGAAGCTAACTCGTTTGTTTCGCATGCAGTTGAAGCTAAATCATGTATATCACAAGTATTTGAAGCTTAACCATTTGTTTTTCATGGATTCGAAGCTATGCCTTCTACTTCGCATTGATTCGAATTTAAATCATGTGCTTCCCCTGGATTTGAAGCTAACTCGTTTGTTTCGCATGCAGTTGATGCTGAATCATGTATATCACAAGCATTTGCAGCTAAACCATTTGTTTCGCATGGATTCGTAGATAAGCCTTCTACTTCGCATCGATTTGAAGCTAAATCATGTGTTTCTCATGGTTTTTGAAGCTAACTCGTTTGTTTCGCATGCAGTTGATGCTAAATCATGTATATCACAAGTATTTGAAGCTAAACCATTTGTTTCACATGGATTCGACCATCAGCTTTCTACTTCGCATTGATTTGAAGCTAAATCATGTGTTTCGCATAGATTTGAAGCTAACTCGTTTGATTCGCATGCTGTTGAAGCTAAATCAAGTATATCACAAGTATTTCAAGCTAAACCATTTGTTTCGAATGGATACGAAGTTCAGCCGTCTACTTCGCATTGATTTGAAGCTAAATCATGTGTTTCGCATGGATCTGAAGCTAAATGATGTGGTTCGTATGGATTTGAAGCTAACTCGTTTGTTTCGCATGCAGTTGAAGCTAAATCATGTATATCACAAGTATTTGAAGCTTAACCATTTGTTTCGCATGGATTCGAAGCTATGCCTTCTACTACGCATTGATTCGAATTTAAATCATGTGCTTCCCCAGGATTTGAAGCTATCTCGTTTGTCTCTCATGCAGTTGAAGCTAAATCATGTATATCACAAGTATTTGAAGCTAATCCATTTGTTTCGCTTGGATGTGAATCGAAGCCTTCTACTTCGCATTGATACGAATTTAAATCATGTGCTTCCCCTGGATTTGAAGCTAACTCGTTTGTTTCGCATGCAGTTGATGCTGAATCATGTATATCACAAGCATATGCAGCTAAACCATTTGTTTCGCATGGATTCGTAGATAAGCCTTCTACTTCGCATCGATTTGAAGCTAAATCATGTGTTTCGCATGGTTTTTGAAGCTAACTCGTTTGTTTCGCATGCTGTTGAAGCTAAATCATGTATATCACAAGCGTTTGAAGCTAAACCATTTGTTTCGCATGGATTCAAAGATAACTCTTCTACTTCGCATTGGTTTGAAGCTAAATCATGTGTTTCGCATGGATTTGAAGCTAACTCGTTTGTTTCGCATGCTGTTGAAGCTAAATCATGTATATCACAAGTATTTGAAGCTAAACCATTTGATTTCCATGGATTTGAAGCTATGCCTTCTACTTCGCATTGATTTGGAGCTAAATCATATGTTTCGCATGGATTTAAAGCTAACTCGTTTGTTTCGCATGCAGTTGAAGCTAAATCATTATATATCACAAGTATTTGAAGCTAAACCATTTGTTTCACATGGATTCGACCATCAGCTTTCTACTTCGGATTGATTTGTAGCTAAATCATGTGTTTCGCATGGATTTGAAACTAACTCGTTTGTTTCGCATGCTGTTGAAGCTGATTCATGTATATCACAAGTATTTGAAGCTAAACCGTTTGATTCGCATGGATTTGAAGCTATGCCTTCTACTTCGCATTGATTTGGAGCTAAATCATGTGTTTCGCATGGATTCAAAGCTAACTCGTTTGTTTCGCATGCTGTTGAAGCTAAATCATGTATATCACAAGTATTTGTATATGAACCATTTGATTAGCATGGATTAGAAGATCACCCCTTTTCTTCGGATTGATTTGAAGCTAAATCATGTGTTTCGCATGGATTTGAAGCTAACTCGTTAGTTTCGCATGCTGTTGAAGCTAAATCATGTATATCACAAGTATTTGAAGCTAAACCATTTGATTTCCATGGATTTGAAGCTATGCCTTCTACTTCGCATTGATTTGGAGCTAAATCATATGTTTCGCATGGATTTAAAGCTAACTCGTTTGTTTCGCATGCAGTTGAAGCTAAATCATTATATATCACAAGTATGTGAAGCTAAACCATTTGTTCCGCATGGATTCGAAGATCTGCCTCCTACTTCGCATTGATTTGAATCTAAATCATTTCAGCAGCATGGATTTGAAGCTAACACGTTTCTTTCACCTTGCTTTTGAATCTATATCACTTATATTCGCAAGTATTTGAAGCTAAATCATTCGTTTCGCATGTATTTGAAGATAAGAATTCGTCTTCGCATTGATTTGAAACTAAATCATGTGTTTCACATGGATCTGAAGATAACCCGTTTGTTTCGCATGCAGTTGAATCTCAGACACTTATATCGCAAGTATCTGAAGCTAAATCATTAGTTTCTCATTAATTTGAAGCTAAGCCTTCTACTTCGCATTGATATGTAGCTAAATCATGTGTTTCGCATGGATTTAAAGCCAACTTGTTCGTTTCGCCTGCATTTGAAGCTATATCATGTATATCACAAGTATTTGAAGCTTAACCATTTGTTTCGCATGGATTCGAAGATAACCCTTCTACTTCGCATTGATTTGAAGCTAAATCATGTGTTTCGCATTGATTCAAAGATCAGTCTTCCACTTCGCATTGATTTGGAGTTAAATCATGTGTTTCGCATGGATTTAAAGCTAACTCGTCGTTTCGCATGCAGTTGAAGCTAAATCATGGATATCACAAGTGTTTGAAGCTAAACCATTTGTTTCGCATGGATTCGAAGATAACCCTTCTACTTCGCATTGATTTGAAGCTAAATCATGTGTTGCGCATGGATTAGAAGCTAACTCGTTTGTTTCGCATGCAGTTGAAGCTAAATCATGTATATCACAAGTATTTGAAGCTAAACCATTTGATTTCCATGGATTTGAAGCTATGCCTTCTACTTCGCATTGATTTGGAGCTAAATCATATGTTTCGCATGGATTTAAAGCTAACTCGTTTGTTTCGCATGCAGTTGAAGCTAAATCATGTATATCACAAGTATTTGAAGCTAAACCATTTGTTTCACATGGATTCGACCATCAGCTTTCTACTTCGGATTGATTTGAAGCTAAATCATGTGTTTCGCATGGATTTGAAGCTAACTCGTTAGTTTCGCATGCTGTTGAAGCTAAATCATGTATATCACAAGTATGTGAAGCTATACCATTTGTTCCGCATGGATTCGAAGATCTGCCTCCTACTTCGCATTGATTTGAAGCTAAACCATTTGTTTCGCATTGGTTCAAAGAACAGTCTTACACTTCGCATTGATTTGAAGCTAAGTCATGTGTTTCGCATGGATTTGAAGCTAACTCGTTTGTTTCGCATGCAGTTGATGCTGAATTATGTATATCACAAGTATTTGCAGCTAAACCATTTATTTCGCATAGATTCGTAGATAAGCCTTCCACTTCGCATCGATTTGAAGCTAAATCATGTGTTTCGCACGGATTTGAAACTAACTCGTTTGTTTCGCTTGCTGTTGAAGCTAAATCATGTATATCACAAGTATTAGAAGCAAAACCATTTGATTCGCACGGATTTGATGATAACCCTTCTAGTTCGCATTGATTTGAATTTAAATCATGTGTTTGGCATGGATTTGAAGCTAACTCGTTTGTTTCGAATGCAGTTGAAGATAAGTCATGCATATCACAAGTATTTGAAGATAAACCATTTGATTCCCATGGATTTGAAGCTATGCCTTCTACTTCGCATTTATTTGGTGCTAAATCATGTGTTTCGCATGGATTTAAAGCTAACTCGTTTGTTTCGCATGCAGTTGAAACTAAATCATGTATATCACAAGTGTTTGAAGCTAAATCATTTGTTTCGCATGGATTCGAAGATAACCCTTCTACTTCGCATTGATTTGAAGCTAAATCATGTGTTTCGCATTGATTCAAAGATCAGTCTTCCACTTCGCATTGATTTGGAGTTAAATCATGTGTTTCGCATGGATTTAAAGCTAACTCGTTGTTTCGCATGCAGTTGAAGCTAAATCATGGATATCACAAGTGTTTGAAGCTAAACCATTTGTTTCGCATGGATTCGAAGATAACCCTTCTACATCTCATTGATTTGAAGGTAAATCATATGTTTCGCATGGATTTGAAGCTAACTCGTTTGTTTCGCATGCTGTTGAAGCTAAATCATGTATATCACAAGTATTTGAAGCTAAACCATTTGATTTCCATGGATTTGAAGCTATGCCTTCTACTTCGCATTGATTTGGAGCTAAATCATGTGTTTCGCATGGATTTAAAGCAAACTCGTTTGTTTCGCACGCTGTTGAAGCTAAATCATGTATATCACAAGTATTTGAAGCTAAACCATTTGATTTCCATGGATTTGAAGCTATGCCTTCTACTTCGCATTGATTTGGAGCTAAATCATATGTTTCGCATGGATTTAAAGCTAACTCGTTTGTTTCGCATGCAGTTGAAGCTAAATCATTATATATCACAAGTATTTGAAGCTAAACCATTTGTTTCACATGGATTCGACCATGAGCTTTCTACTTCGGATTGATTTGTAGCTAAATCATGTGTTTCGCATGGATTTGAAGCTAACTCGTTAGTTTCGCATGCTGTTGAAGCTAAATCATGTATATCACAAGTATGTGAAGCTATACCATTTGTTCCGCATGGATTCGAAGATCTGCCTCCTACTTCGCATTGATTTGAAGCTAAATCATTTCAGCAGCATGGATTTGAAGCTAACACGTTTCTCTCACCTTGCTTTTGAAGCTATATCACTTATATTCGCAAGTATTTGAAGCTAAATCATTCGTATCGCATGGATATGAATCTAAGCCTTCCACATCTCATTGATTTGAAGGTAAATCATATGTTTCGCATGGATTTAAAGCTAACTCGTTTGTTTCGCATGCAGTTGAAGCTAAATCATTATATATCACAAGTATTTGAAGCTAAACCATTTGTTTCACATGGATTCGACCATCAGCTTTCTACTTCGGATTGATTTGTAGCTAAATCATGTGTTTCGCATGGATTTGAAACTAACTCGTTTGTTTCGCATGCTGTTGAAGCTGATTCATGTATATCACAAGTATTTGAAGCTAAACCATTTGAGTCCCATGGATTTGAAGCTAAGCCTTCTACTTCGCATTGATTTGAAGCTAAATCATGTGTTTCGCAAGGATCTGAAGCTTAATGATGTGGTTCGTATGGATTTGAAGCTAACTCGTTTGTTTCGCATGCAGATGAAGCTAAATCATGTGTATCACAAGTATTTGAAGCTTAACCATTTGTTTTTCATGGATTCGAAGCTATGCCTTCTACTTCGCATTGATTCGAATTTAAATCATGTGCTTCCCCTGGATTTGAAGCTAACTCGTTTGTTTCGCATGCAGTTGATGCTGAATCATGTATATCACTAGCATTTGCAGCTAAACCATTTGTTTCGCATGGATTCGTAGATAAGCCTTCTACTTCGCATCGATTTGAAGCTAAATCATGTGTTTCTCATGGTTTTTGAAGCTAACTCGTTTGTTTCGCATGCAGTTGATGCTAAATCATGTATATCACAAGTATTTGAAGCTAAACCATTTGTTTCACATGGATTCGACCATCAGCTTTCTACTTCGCATTGATTTGAAGCCAAATCATGTGTTTCGCATAGATTTGAAGCTAACTCGTTTGATTCGCATGCTGTTGAAGCTAAATCACGTATATCACAAGTATTTCAAGCTAAACCATTTGTTTCGAATGGATACGAATATAAGACTCCTACTTCGCATTGATTGGAAGCTAAATCATGTGTTTCGCATGGATTTGAAGCTAACTCGTTTGTTTCGCATCGATTTGAAGCTAAATCATGTGTTTCTCATGGTTTTTGAAGCTAACTCGTTTGTTTCGCATGCAGTTGATGCTAAATCATGTATATCACAAGTATTTGAAGCTAAACCATTTGTTTCACATGGATTCGACCATCAGCTTTCTACTTCGCATTGATTTGAAGCCAAATCATGTGTTTCGCATAGATTTGAAGCTAACTCGTTTGATTCGCATGCTGTTGAAGCTAAATCAAGTATATCACAAGTATTTCAAGCTAAACCATTTGTTTCGAATGGATACGAATATAAGACTCCTACTTCGCATCGATTTGAAGCTAAATCATGTGTTTCTCATGGTTTTTGAAGCTAACTCGTTTGTTTCGCATGCAGTTGATGCTAAATCATGTATATCACAAGTATTTGAAACTAAACCACTTGTTTCGCATGGATTCGAAGATAAGCCATCTACTTCGCATAGATTTGATGCTATATCATGTGTTTCGCATGGATTTGAAGCTAAACCTTCTACATCACATTGATTTGAATCTAAATCATGTGTTTCGCTCGGATTTGAAACTAACCCTTCTACTTCGCATTGATTTGAAGCTAAATCATGTGTTTCGCTTCGATTTGAAACTAAGCCTTCTACTTCGTATTGATTTGAAGCTAAATCATGTGTTTCGCATGGATGTGATGCTAACTCGATTGTTTCGCCTGCATTCGAAGCTATATCACATGTATTGACAAGTATTTGAAGCTCAATCATTCGTTTCGCTTGGAATTGAAACTAAGCGTTCTACTTCGCATTGATTTGAAGCTAAATCATGTGTTCCGCATGGATTTGAAGCTGACTCGTTTGTTTCGCATGGACTTGAAGCTAAGCCTTTAACTTCGCATTGATTTGAAGCTAAATCATGTGTTTCGCATGAATTTGAAGCTAACTGTTTGTTCCGCCTGCATTTGAAGCTATATCACTTATATCGCAAGTATTTGAAGCTAAATCATTTGTTTCGCATGGATTTGACGCTAAGCCTTTAACTTCGCATTGATTTGAAGCTAAATCATGTGTTTCGCGTGAATTAGAAGATATCTCGTTCGTTTGTCTGCATTTGAAGCTATTTCATTTATATCGCAAGTATTTGAATCTTAATCATGTGTTTCGCTCGGATTTGAAGCTAAGCCTTCTACTTCGCATGATTTGAAGCTAAATCATGTTTATCACAAGTATCTGAATCTATACCATTTGTTTCGCCTTGATTTGAAGCTAAACCATTTGTTACGCATGCATATTAAGCTAAACCATGTGTTTTGTATGAATTTGTAGCTACATCGTGTGTTTCGCATGGATTTGGAGCTAACTCGATTTTTTCCCCTCTAGTTGAAGCTATATCACTTATGTCGCAATTATCTGAAGGTAAATCACTTGTTTCTCATGTATTTGAAGATAGTCCTACTACTTCGCATGGATTTGAAGCTAACTCGTATGTTTCGCATGCAGTTGAAGCTAAATCACGTATATCACAAGTATCTGAATCTATACCATTTGTTTCGCTTGGATTTGAAGCTGAGCCTTCTACGTCGAACTGATTTGAAGCTAAATCGTGTGTTTTGCATGAATTTGAAGATAACTCGTTCGTCCGTCTGCATTTGAATTTATTTAATTTATATCGCAAGTATTTGAATCTAAATCATGTGTTTCGCTCGGATTTGAAGCTAACTCGTTTCTTTCGCATGCTGTTGAATCTAAATCATGTATATCACAAGAATTTGAAGCTAAACCATTTGATTCGCATGGATTTGATGCTATGCCATCTACATCGCTTTTATTTGAAACTGAATCATGTGTTTCTCTTGAATTTGTAACTAACACGTTCGTTTCACATGCAGTTGAAGCTAAATCATGTATATCACAAGTATTTGATGCTGAACCATTTGTTTCGCATGAATATTAGGCTAAAACATGTGTTTGGAATCAATTTGAAGCTAAATGATGTGTTTCGCATAGATTTGAAGCTAACTCGTATGTTACGCATGCTGTTGAAGCTGAATTATGTATATCCCAAGTATTTGAAGATCAACCATTTTATTCGCATGGATTTGAAGATAAGCCTTATACTTCGCATTGATTTTAATCTAAATCATCTGTTTCGCATGGATTTAAAGCTATCTCGTTTGTTTCGCATGCAGTTGAATATAAATCATGTATATCACAGGTATTTGAGGCTAAACCATTTGTTTCGCATGGATTCGTAGATAAGTCTTCTACTTCGCATTGATTTGAAGCTAAATCGTGTGTTTCGCATGGATTTGAAGATAACGCGTTTGTTCCGCCTGCAGTAGAGGCTAACTCATGTATATCCCAAGTATTTGAAGCTAAACCATTTGTTTCGCATGGATTCGAATATAAGCCTTCTATTTCGCATTGATTGGAAGCTAAATGATGTGTTTCGCATGGATTTGAAGCTAACTCGTTTGTATCGTATGCATTTAGAGCTAAATCATGTATATCACAGGTATTTGAAGCTAAACCATTTGTTTCGCATGGATTCGACCATGAGCTTTCTACTTCGGATTGATTTGTAGCTAAATCATGTGTTTCGCATGGATTTGAAGCTAACTCGTTAGTTTCGCATGCTGTTGAAGCTAAATCATGTATATCACAAGTATGTGAAGCTATACCATTTGTTCCGCATGGATTCGAAGATCTGCCTCCTACTTCGCATTGATTTGAAGCTAAATCATTTCAGCAGCATGGATTTGAAGCTAACACGTTTCTCTCACCTTGCTTTTGAAGCTATATCACTTATATTCGCAAGTATTTGAAGCTAAATCATTCGTATCGCATGGATATGAATCTAAGCCTTCCACATCTCATTGATTTGAAGGTAAATCATATGTTTCGCATGGATTTAAAGCTAACTCGTTTGTTTCGCATGCAGTTGAAGCTAAATCATTATATATCACAAGTATTTGAAGCTAAACCATTTGTTTCACATGGATTCGACCATCAGCTTTCTACTTCGGATTGATTTGTAGCTAAATCATGTGTTTCGCATGGATTTGAAACTAACTCGTTTGTTTCGCATGCTGTTGAAGCTGATTCATGTATATCACAAGTATTTGAAGCTAAACCATTTGAGTCCCATGGATTTGAAGCTAAGCCTTCTACTTCGCATTGATTTGAAGCTAAATCATGTGTTTCGCAAGGATCTGAAGCTTAATGATGTGGTTCGTATGGATTTGAAGCTAACTCGTTTGTTTCGCATGCAGTTGAAGCTAAATCATGTGTATCACAAGTATTTGAAGCTTAACCATTTGTTTTTCATGGATTCGAAGCTATGCCTTCTACTTCGCATTGATTCGAATTTAAATCATGTGCTTCCCCTGGATTTGAAGCTAACTCGTTTGTTTCGCATGCAGTTGATGCTGAATCATGTATATCACAAGCATTTGCAGCTAAACCATTTGTTTCGCATGGATTCGTAGATAAGCCTTCTACTTCGCATCGATTTGAAGCTAAATCATGTGTTTCTCATGGTTTTTGAAGCTAACTCGTTTGTTTCGCATGCAGTTGATGCTAAATCATGTATATCACAAGTATTTGAAGCTAAACCATTTGTTTCACATGGATTCGACCATCAGCTTTCTACTTCGCATTGATTTGAAGCCAAATCATGTGTTTCGCATAGATTTGAAGCTAACTCGTTTGATTCGCATGCTGTTGAAGCTAAATCACGTATATCACAAGTATTTCAAGCTAAACCATTTGTTTCGAATGGATACGAATATAAGACTCCTACTTCGCATTGATTGGAAGCTAAATCATGTGTTTCGCATGGATTTGAAGCTAACTCGTTTGTTTCGCATCGATTTGAAGCTAAATCATGTGTTTCTCATGGTTTTTGAAGCTAACTCGTTTGTTTCGCATGCAGTTGATGCTAAATCATGTATATCACAAGTATTTGAAGCTAAACCATTTGTTTCACATGGATTCGACCATCAGCTTTCTACTTCGCATTGATTTGAAGCCAAATCATGTGTTTCGCATAGATTTGAAGCTAACTCGTTTGATTCGCATGCTGTTGAAGCTAAATCAAGTATATCACAAGTATTTCAAGCTAAACCATTTGTTTCGAATGGATACGAATATAAGACTCCTACTTCGCATCGATTTGAAGCTAAATCATGTGTTTCTCATGGTTTTTGAAGCTAACTCGTTTGTTTCGCATGCAGTTGATGCTAAATCATGTATATCACAAGTATTTGAAACTAAACCACTTGTTTCGCATGGATTCGAAGATAAGCCATCTACTTCGCATAGATTTGATGCTATATCATGTGTTTCGCATGGATTTGAAGCTAAACCTTCTACATCACATTGATTTGAATCTAAATCATGTGTTTCGCTCGGATTTGAAACTAACCCTTCTACTTCGCATTGATTTGAAGCTAAATCATGTGTTTCGCTTCGATTTGAAACTAAGCCTTCTACTTCGTATTGATTTGAAGCTAAATCATGTGTTTCGCATGGATGTGATGCTAACTCGATTGTTTCGCCTGCATTCGAAGCTATATCACATGTATTGACAAGTATTTGAAGCTCAATCATTCGTTTCGCTTGGAATTGAAACTAAGCGTTCTACTTCGCATTGATTTGAAGCTAAATCATGTGTTCCGCATGGATTTGAAGCTGACTCGTTTGTTTCGCATGGATTTGAAGCTAAGCCTTTAACTTCGCATTGATTTGAAGCTAAATCATGTGTTTCGCATGAATTTGAAGCTAACTGTTTGTTCCGCCTGCATTTGAAGCTATATCACTTATATCGCAAGTATTTGAAGCTAAATCATTTGTTTCGCATGGATTTGACGCTAAGCCTTTAACTTCGCATTGATTTGAAGCTAAATCATGTGTTTCGGCTGAATTAGAAGATATCTCGTTCGTTTGTCTGCATTTGAAGCTATTTCATTTATATCGCAAGTATTTGAATCTTAATCATGTGTTTCGCTCGGATTTGAAGCTAAGCCTTCTACTTCCCATGATTTGAAGCTAAATCATGTTTATCACAAGTATCTGAATCTATACCATTTGTTTCGCCTTGATTTGAAGCTAAACCATTTGTTACGCATGCATATTAAGCTAAACCATGTGTTTTGTATGAATTTGTAGCTACATCGTGTGTTTCGCATGGATTTGGAGCTAACTCGATTTTTTCCCCTCTAGTTGAAGCTATATCACTTATGTCGCAATTATCTGAAGGTAAATCACTTGTTTCTCATGTATTTGAAGATAGTCCTACTACTTCGCATGGATTTGAAGCTAACTCGTATGTTTCGCATGCAGTTGAAGCTAAATCACGTATATCACAAGTATCTGAATCTATACCATTTGTTTCGCTTGGATTTGAAGCTGAGCCTTCTACGTCGAACTGATTTGAAGCTAAATCGTGTGTTTTGCATGAATTTGAAGATAACTCGTTCGTCCGTCTGCATTTGAATTTATTTAATTTATATCGCAAGTATTTGAATCTAAATCATGTGTTTCGCTCGGATTTGAAGCTAACTCGTTTCTTTCGCATGCTGTTGAATCTAAATCATGTATATCACAAGAATTTGAAGCTAAACCATTTGATTCGCATGGATTTGATGCTATGCCATCTACATCGCTTTTATTTGAAACTGAATCATGTGTTTCTCTTGAATTTGTAACTAACACGTTCGTTTCACATGCAGTTGAAGCTAAATCATGTATATCACAAGTATTTGATGCTGAACCATTTGTTTCGCATGAATATTAGGCTAAAACATGTGTTTGGAATCAATTTGAAGCTAAATGATGTGTTTCGCATAGATTTGAAGCTAACTCGTATGTTACGCATGCTGTTGAAGCTGAATTATGTATATCCCAAGTATTTGAAGATCAACCATTTTATTCGCATGGATTTGAAGATAAGCCTTATACTTCGCATTGATTTTAATCTAAATCATCTGTTTCGCATGGATTTAAAGCTATCTCGTTTGTTTCGCATGCAGTTGAATATAAATCATGTATATCACAGGTATTTGAGGCTAAACCATTTGTTTCGCATGGATTCGTAGATAAGTCTTCTACTTCGCATTGATTTGAAGCTAAATCGTGTGTTTCGCATGGATTTGAAGATAACGCGTTTGTTCCGCCTGCAGTAGAGGCTAACTCATGTATATCCCAAGTATTTGAAGCTAAACCATTTGTTTCGCATGGATTCGAATATAAGCCTTCTATTTCGCATTGATTGGAAGCTAAATGATGTGTTTCGCATGGATTTGAAGCTAACTCGTTTGTATCGTATGCATTTAGAGCTAAATCATGTATATCACAGGTATTTGAAGCTAAACCATTTGTTTCGCATGGATTCGAACGTAAGCATTCTACTTCGCATTGATTTGAAGCAAAATCATGTGTTGCGCATGGAGTTGAAGCTAACTCGTTTGTTTCGCTTGTATTCGAAGATAACTCGATTGTATCGACTGCATTTGAAGCTAAATCATGTATATCACAATTATTTCAAGCTGAACCATTTGTTTCGCATGAATTTATAGGTAAGTCTTCTACTTCGCATTGATTTGAAGCTAAATCATGTGAAGCTTAATCACGTATATCATAAGTATTTGGAGCTAAACTATTTGTTTCGCATGGTTTCGAATATAAGCCTTCTACTTCGCGTTGATTGGAAGCTAAATCATGTGTTGCGCATGGAGTTGAAGCTAACTCGTTTGTTTCGCATGCTGTTGAATCTAAATCATGTACATCACAATTATTTGAAGCTGAACCATTTGATTCGCATGAATAGTACGCTAAACCATGTGTTTCGAATGAATTTGAGGCTAAATCATGTGTTTCGCATGGATTTGAAGCTAACTCGTTTGTTTCGCATGCATTTGATGCTAAATCATGTATATCACAGGTATTTGAAGCTAAACCATTTGTTTCGCATGGAGTCGAAGGTAACCCTTCTACCTCGCATTGATTTGAACTTAAATCATGTACTTCGCATGGATTTGAATCTATCTCGTTTGTTTCGCCTGCATTTAGAGCTAAATCATGTATATCACAGGTATTTGAATCTAAACCATTTGTTTCGTATGGATTCGAACATAAACCTTCTACTTCGCATTGATTTGAAGCAAAATCATGTGTTGCGCATGGAGTTGAAGCTAACTTGTTTGATTCGCATGCTGTTGATTCTAAATCATGTATATCACAAGAATTTGAAGCTACACCATTTGATTCGCAAGGATTTGAATCTAAGCCTTCTACTTCGCATTGATTATGAAGATAAATCATGTGTTTCGCTTGGATTTGAAGCTAACTCGTTTGTTTCGCCTGCATTTGAACTAAATCATGTATATCACAGGTATTTAAGGCTAAACCATTTGTTTCACAAGGATTTGAAGATCAGCCTTCTACTTCGGATTGATTTGAAGCTAAATCATGTGTTTCGCATGGATTTGAAGCTAACTCGATTGTTTCGCACGCATTTGAAGTTAAATCATGCACATGACTAGTATTTGAAGCTGAACCATTTGATTCGCATGAATAGTACGCTAAACCATGTGCTTCGACTGAATTTGAAGCTAAATCATGTGTTGCGCATGGAGTTGAAGCTAATTCGTTTGTTTCGCATGCATTTGAAGCTAAATCATGCACATCACAAGTATTTGAAGCTGAACCATTTGATTCGCATGAATAGTACGCTAAACCATGTGTTTCGAATGAATTTGAAGCTAAATCATGTGTTTCGCATGAATATTAAGCTAAACCTTGTGTTTCGAATTAATTTGAAGCTAAATCATGTGTTTCGCATGGACTTGGAGCTAACGCGTTTGTTTCGCATGCTCTTGAATCTAAATCATGTATATCACAAGAATTTGAAGCTAAACCATTTGTTTCGCATGGATTCGTAGATAAGCCTTCTACTTCGCATTGATTTGAAGCTAAATCATGTGTTGCGCATGGAGTTGAAGCTAACTCGTTTGTTTCGCATGCTGCTGAATCTAAATCATGTATATCACAAGAATTTGAAGCTAAACCATTTGATTCGCATGGATTTGAAGCTAAGCCTTCTACTTCCCATTGATTTGAAGCTAAATCATATGTTTCGCATGGATTTGAAGCTAACTCGTTTGTTTTGACTGCATTTGAAGCTAAATCTTCTATATCACAAATATTTGAAGCTGAACCTTTTGTTTCGCATGATTATTAAGCTAAACAATGTGTTTCGAAAAAATTTGAAGCTAAATCATGTGTTTCGCATAGATTTGAAGCTAACTCGTTTGTTACGCATACAGTTGAAGCTGAATCATGTATATCCCAAGTATTTGAAGCTCAACCATTTCATTCGCATGGATATGAAGATAAGCCTTATACTTCGGATTGATTTTAATCTAAATCATCTGTTTCGCATGGATTTAAAGCTATCTCGTTTGTTTCGCATGCAGTTGAAGCTAAATCATGTATATCACAAATATTTGAAGCTAAACATGTGTTTCGCCTGGATTCGAAGATAAGCCTTCTGCTTCGCGTTGATTAGAGGCTAAGTTATGTGTTTCGCTTGGATTTGAAGCTAACTTGTTTGTTTCGCCTGCATTTGAAGCTAAATCATGTATATCACAATTATTTGAAGCTGAAGCATTTGTTTCGCATGAATATTAAGCTAAACCATTTGTTTCGAATGAATTTGAAGCTAAATCATGTGTTTCGCATGGATTTGAAGCTAACGCGTTTGTTTCGCCTGCAGTTGAGGCTAACTCATGTACATCCCAAGTATTTGAAGCTAAACAATTTGTTTCGCATGGATTCGAAGATAAGCCTTCTACTTCGCATTGATTTGATGTCAAATCATTTGTTACGCTTGGATTTGAAGCTCACTCGTATGTTTCGAATGCAGCTGAAGCTAAATCATGTATATCACAAGTATTTGAAGCTGAACCATTTGTTTCGCATGCATATTAAGCTAAAAAATGTGTTTCGCATGAATTTGAAGCTAAATCACGAGTTTCGCAAGGATTTGCATCTAACTCGTTTGTTTCGCCAGCATTCGAAGCTATATCACTTACTTTCGTAAGTATTTGAAGCTAAGCATTCTTCGTCGCATTGATTTGAAGCTGAATCATGTGTTTCGCTTGAATTTGAAGCTAAGCTTTCTACATCGCATTGACATGAATCTAAATTTTGTGTTTCGCTTCGATTTGAAGCTAACTAGATTGTTTCGCATGCAGTTGAAGCTAAATCACGAATATCACAAGTATATGTATCTAAACCATGTGTTTCGCATGAATTTGACGCTAAAGCATGCGTTTTGCATGATTTTAAAGCTAAATCATGGGTTTCGATTGGATTAGAAGCTAACTCGTATCTTTCGTCTGCATTTCAAATTATTTCATCCATATGGTAAGGTAAGGTAAGTCATATATTTTGCATGGATTTGAAGCTATGCCTTCAACTTCGAATTGATTTTAATCCAAACCATGTGTTTCGAAATGGATGTGAAGCTAACTCGTTTGTTTCGCATGCAGTTGAAGGTAAAACATTCGTTTCGAATGGATTTGAAGCTAACTCGTTTGTTTCGCTTGCAGTTGAAGCTAAATTATGTATATCACAAGTATTTCAAGCTAATCCATTTGATTCGCACGGATTTGAAGCTAAGCCTACTACTTCGCATTGATTTGAAGCTGAATCATGTGTTCCGCTTGGATTTTAAGCTAACTCGTTTGTATCACATGCAGTTGAAGTTAAATCATGTATATCACAAGTATTTGATGCTAAACCATATGATTCCCATGGATTTAAGGCTATGCCTTCTACTTCGCATTGATTTGGAGTTATAATCATTTGTTTCGCATGGATTTGAATCTATCTCTTTTGTTTCGCATGCACTTGAATATAAATTAAGCATATCACAAGTATTTGAAGCTAAACCGTTTGATTCCCATGGATTTGAAGCTAAGCCTTCTACCTCGCATTGATTTGAAGATAAATCATGTGTTTCGCATGGATTTAAAGCGAACTCGTTTGTTTCGTATGCAGTTGAAGCTAAATCATGTGTATCACAGGTCTTTGAAGCTAAACCATTTGTTTCGCATGGATTCGAAGATAACCCTTCTACTTCGCATTGATTTGAAGATAAATAATGTGTTTCGCTTGGATTTGAAGCTAACTCGTTTGTATCGCACGCACTTGAAACTAAATCAAGTATATCACAAGTATTTGAAGCTAAACCGTTTGATTCCCATGGATTTAAAGCTATGCCTTCTACTTCGCATTGATTTGGAGTTAAATCATGTGATTCGCATGGATTTAAAGCGAACTCGTTTGTTTTGCATGCAGTTGAAGCTAAATCATGTATATCACGAGTATTTGAAGCTAAACCATTTTTTTCGCATTGATTCAAAGATCAGTATTCAAATTCGCATTGATTTGAAGCTAAATAATGTGTTTCGCATGGATTTGAAGCTAAGTCGTTTGTTTTGCATGCAGTTGATGCTGAATCATGCGTATCACAAGTATTTGAAGCTAAACGATTTGTTTCGCATGGATTAGAAGATATGCCTTCTACTTCGCATTGATTTGAAGCTAATTAATTTGGTTCGCTTGGATTTGAAGCTAAGCCTTCTACTTCGCATTGATTTGAAGACAAATCATGTGTTTCGCTTGGATTGTAAACTAACTCGTTTGTTTCACATGCAGTTGAAGCTAAATCATGTACATCACAAGTGTTTGAAGCTAAACCATTTGTTTTGCATGGATTCGAAGATTATCCTTCTACTTCGCATTGATTTGAAGCTAAATCATGTGTTTCGGATGGATTTAAAGCTAACTCGTTTGTTTCGCATGCAGTTGAAACTAAATCATGTATATCACAGATCTTTGAAGCTAAACCATTTGTTTCGCATGGATTCGAAGGTAACCCTTCCACTTCGCATTGATTTGAAGTTAAATCATGAGTTTCGCATGAATTTTAAGCTAACTCGTTTGTTTCGCCTGCAGTTGAAGCTAAATCATGTATATCACAAGTATTTGAAGCTAAACCATTTGTTTCGCATGGATTCGAAGATCAGCATTCTGCGTCGCATTGATTTGATGTTAAATCATATGTTTCGCATGGATTTGAAGCTAACTCGTTTGTTTCGCATGCACTTGAATCTAAATCATGTATATCACAAGTGTTTGAAGCTAAACCATTTGTTTCGCATGGATTTGGAGATAACCTTTCTACTTCGCATTGATTTGAAGCTAAATCATGTGTTTCGCATGGATTTGAAGCTAACTCGCTTGTTTCGCATGCTGTTGATGCTAAATCATGTATATCACAAGTATTTGAAGCTACACCATTTGTTTCGCATGGATTCGAAGATCATCATTCTGCGTCGCATTGATTTGATGATAAATCATATGTTTCGCATGGATTTGAATCTATCTCGTTTGTTTCGCTTGCACTTGAATATAAATCAAGCATATCGCAAATATTTGAAGCTAAACCGTTTGATTCGCATGGATTTGAAGCTAAGCCTTCTACCCCGCATTGATTTGAAGATAAATCATGTGTTTCGCTTGGATTTGAAGCAAACTGGTTTGCTTCGCACGCACTTGAATCTAAATCAAGTATATCACAAGTATTTGAAGCTAAACCGTTTGATTCGCATGGATTTGAAGCTATGCCTTCTACTTCGCATTGATTTGAACCTAAATCATGTGTTTCGCATGGATTTAAAGCGAACTCGCTTGTTCCACATGCAGTTGAAGCTAAATCATGTATATCACGAGTATTTGAAGCTAAACCATTTTTTTCGCATTGATTCAAAGATCAGTATTCCACTTCGCATTGATTTGAAGCTAAATCATGTGTTTCGCATGGATTTGAAGCTAAATCATGTGTTTCGCTTGGATTTGAAGCTAACTCGTTTGTATCGCACGCACTTGAAACTAAATCAAGTATATCACAAGTATTTGAAGCTAAACCGTTTGATTCCCATGGATTTGAAGCTAAGCCTTCTACCTCGCATTGATTTGAAGATAAATCATGTGGTTCTCTTGGATTTGAAGCTAACTCGTTTTTTTCGCATGCACTTGAATCTAAACTATGTATATCACAAGTATTTGAAGCTAACCCATTTGATTCCCATGGATTTAAAGCTATGCCTTCTACTTCGCATTGATTTGGAGTTAAATCATGTGTTTCGCATGGATTTAAAGCGAACTCGTTTGTTTTGCATGCAGTTGAAGCTAAATCATGTATATCACGAGTATTTGAAGCTAAACCATTTTTTTCGCATTGATTCAAAGATCAGTATTCAAATTCGCATTGATTTGAAGCTAAATCATGTGTTTCGCATGGATTTGAAGCTAACTCGTTTGTTTTGCATGCAGTTGATGCTGAATCATGCGTATCACAAGTATTTGAAGCTAAACGATTTGTTTCGCATGGATTAGAAGATATGCATTCTACTTCGCATTGATTTGAAGCTAATTAATTTGGTTCGCTTGGATTTGAAGCTAAGCCTTCTACTTCGCATTGATTTGAAGACAAATCATGTGTTTCGCTTGGATTGTAAACTAACTCGTTTGTTTCACATGCAGTTGAAGCTAAATCATGTACATCACAAGTGTTTGAAGCTAAACCATTTGTTTTGCATGGATTCGAAGATTATCCTTCTACTTCGCATTGATTTGAAGCTAAATCATGTGTTTCGGATGGATTTAAAGCTAACTCGTTTGTTTCGCATGCAGTTGAAACTAAATCATGTATATCACAGATCTTTGAAGCTAAACCATTTGTTTCGCATGGATTCGAAGGTAACCCTTCCACTTCGCATTGATTTGAAGTTAAATCATGAGTTTCGCATGAATTTTAAGCTAACTCGTTTGTTTCGCCTGCAGTTGAAGCTAAATCATGTATATCACAAGTATTTGAAGCTAAACCATTTGTTTCGCATGGATTCGTAGATCAGCATTCTGTGTCGCATTGATTTGATGTTAAATCATATGTTTCGCATGGATTTGAAGCTAACTCGTTTGTTTCGCATGCACTTGAATCTAAATCATGTATATCACAAGTATTTGAAGCTAAACCATTTGTTTCGCATGGATTTGAAGATAACCTTTCTACTTCGCATTGATTTGAAGCTAAATCATGTGTTTCGCATGGATTTGAAGCTAACTCGCTTGTTTCGCATGCTGTTGATGCTAAATCATGTATATCACAAGTATTTGAAGCTAAACCATTTGTTTCGCATGGATTCGAAGATCATCATTCTGCGTCGCATTGATTTGATGATAAATCATATGTTTCGCATGGATTTGAATCTATCTCGTTTGTTTCGCTTGCACTTGAATATAAATCAAGCATATCACAAATATTTGAAGCTAAACCGTTTGATTCGCATGGATTTGAAGCTAAGCCTTCTACCCCGCATTGATTTGAAGATAAATCATGTGTTTCGCTTGGATTTGAAGCAAACTGGTTTGCTTCGCACGCACTTGAATCTAAATCAAGTATATCACAAGTATTTGAAGCTAAACCGTTTGATTCGCATGGATTTGAAGCTAAGCCTTCTACTTCGCATTGATTTGAACCTAAATCATGTGTTTCGCATGGATTTAAAGCGAACTCGTTTGTTTCACATGCAGTTCAAGCTAAATCATGTATATCACGAGTATTTGAAGCTAAACCATTTTTTTCGCATTGATTCAAAGATCAGCATTCCACTTCGCATTGATTTGAAGCTAAATCATGTGTTTCGCATGGATTTGAAGCTAAATCATGTGTTTCGCATGGATTTGAAGCTAACTCGTTTGTTTCGCATGCAGTTGATGCTGAATCATGTATATCACAAGTATTTGAAGCTAAACCATTTGTTTCGCATGGATTCGAAGATCAGCATTCTGCGTCGCATTGATTTGATGTTAAATCATATGTTTCGCATGGATTTGAAGCTAACTCGTTTGTTTCGCATGCACTTGAATCTAAATCATGTATATCACAAGTATTTGAAGCTAAACCATTTGTTTCGCATGGATTTGAAGATAACCTTTCTACTTCGCATTGATTTGAAGCTAAATCATGTGTTTCGCATGGATTTGAAGCTAACTCGCTTGTTTCGCATGCTGTTGATGCTAAATCATGTATATCACAAGTATTTGAAGCTAAACCATTTGTTTCGCATGGATTCGAAGATCATCATTCTGCGTCGCATTGATTTGATGATAAATCATATGTTTCGCATGGATTTGAATCTATCTCGTTTGTTTCGCTTGCACTTGAATATAAATCAAGCATATCACAAATATTTGAAGCTAAACCGTTTGATTCGCATGGATTTGAAGCTAAGCCTTCTACACCGCATTGATTTGAAGATAAATCATGTGTTTCGCTTGGATTTGAAGCAAACTGGTTTGCTTCGCACGCACTTGAATCTAAATCAAGCATATCACAAATATTTGAAGCTAAACCGTTTGATTCGCATGGATTTGAAGCTAAGCCTTCTACCCCGCATTGATTTGAAGATAAATCATGTGTTTCGCTTGGATTTGAAGCAAACTGGTTTGCTTCGCACGCACTTGAATCTAAATCAAGTATATCACAAGTATTTGAAGCTAAACCGTTTGATTCGCATGGATTTGAAGCTAAGCCTTCTACTTCGCATTGATTTGAACCTAAATCATGTGTTTCGCATGGATTTAAAGCGAACTCGTTTGTTTCACATGCAGTTGAAGCTAAATCATGTATATCACGAGTATTTGAAGCTAAACCATTTTTTTCGCATTGATTCAAAGATCAGCATTCCACTTCGCATTGATTTGAAGCTAAATCATGTGTTTCGCATGGATTTGAAGCTAAATCATGTGTTTCGCATGGATTTGAAGCTAACTCGTTTGTTTCGCATGCAGTTGATGCTGAATCATGTATATCACAAGTATTTGAAGCTAAACCATTTGTTTCGCATGGATTCGAAGATCAGCATTCTGCGTCGCATTGATTTGATGTTAAATCATATGTTTCGCATGGATTTGAAGCTAACTCGTTTGTTTCGCATGCACTTGAATCTAAATCATGTATATCACAAGTATTTGAAGCTAAACCATTTGTTTCGCATGGATTTGAAGATAACCTTTCTACTTCGCATTGATTTGAAGCTAAATCATGTGTTTCGCATGGATTTGAAGCTAACTCGCTTGTTTCGCATGCTGTTGATGCTAAATCATGTATATCACAAGTATTTGAAGCTAAACCATTTGTTTCGCATGGATTCGAAGATCATCATTCTGCGTCGCATTGATTTGATGATAAATCATATGTTTCGCATGGATTTGAATCTATCTCGTTTGTTTCGCTTGCACTTGAATATAAATCAAGCATATCACAAATATTTGAAGCTAAACCGTTTGATTCGCATGGATTTGAAGCTAAGCCTTCTACACCGCATTGATTTGAAGATAAATCATGTGTTTCGCTTGGATTTGAAGCAAACTGGTTTGCTTCGCACGCACTTGAATCTAAATCAAGTATATCACAAGTATTTGAAGCTAAACCGTTTGATTCGCATGGATTTGAAGCTAAGCCTTCTACTTCGCATTGATTTGAACCTAAATCATGTGTTTCGCATGGATTTAAAGCGAACTCGTTTGTTTCACATGCAGTTGAAGCTAAATCATGTATATCACAAGTATTTGAAGCTAAACCATTTGTTTCGCATGGATTCGAAGGTAACCCTTCCACTTCGCATTGATTTGAAGTTAAATCACGAGTTTCGCATGAATTTTAAGCTAACTCGTTTGTTTCGCCTGCAGTTGAAGCTAAATCATGTATATCACAAGTATTTGAAGCTAAACCATTTGTTTCGCATGGATTCGAAGATCAGCATTCTGCGTCGCATTGATTTGAAGCTAAATCATGTGTTTCGCATGGATTTGAAGCTAACTCGTTTGTTTCGCGTGCAGTTGAAGTTAAATCATGTATATCACAAGTATTTGAAGCTAAACCTTTTGTTTCGCATGGATTCGAATATCAGCCTTCTGCTTCGCAGTGATTTGATGTTAAATCATATGTTTCGCATGGATTTGAAGCTAAGCCTTCTACCTCGCATTGATTTGAAAATAAATCATGTGTTTCGCTTGGATTTGAAGCTAACTCGTTTGTTTCGCACGCACTTGAATCTAAATCAAGTATATCACAAGTATTTGAACCTAAACCATTTGTTTTGCATGGATTCGAAGATCATCCTTCTGCCTCGCATTGATTTCATGTTAAATCATATGTTTTGCATGGATTTGAAGCTATCTCGTTTGTTACGCATGCACTTGAATCTAAATCATGTATATCACAAGTATTTGAAGCTAAACCATTTGATTCGCGTGGGTGTGAAGCTAGGCCTTCTACTTTGCATTGATTTGAAGCTAAATCATGTGTTTCGCTTGGATTTGAAGCTAACTGGTTTGTTTCGCATGCAGTTGAAGCTAAATCATGTATATCACAAGTATTAAAGCTAAACCATTTGTTTGGCATGAATATTAAGCTAAACCATGTGTTTCGCATGAATTTGTCGATAAATCATGTGTTTCGCTTGGCTATGAAGCTAACTCGTTAGTTTCGCCTGCAGTTGAAGCTAAATCATGTATATCACAAGTATTTGAAGCTAAACCATTTGTTTCGCATGGATTCGAAGATCAGCATTCTGCGTCGCATTGATTTGATGTTAAATCATATGTTTCGCATGGATTTGAATCTATCTCGTTTGTTTCGCATGCACTTCAATATAAATCAAGCATATCACAAGTATTTGAATCTAAACCGTTTGATTCGCATGGATTTGAAGCTAAGCCTTCTACTTCGCATTGATTTGAAGCTAAATCATGTGTTTCGCATGGATTTGAAGCTAACTCGTTTGTTTCGCCTGCATTTCAAGCTATATCACTTCTATTCACAAGCATGTGAAGCTAAATCATTCGTTTCGCATGGATTTGACGCTAAGCCTTCAACTTCGCGTTGACTTGATGCTAAATCACGTGTTTCGCATGGATTTGAGGCTAGCTCGTTTGTTTCGCATGCAGTTGAAGCTAAATCATGTATATCACAAGTATTTGACGCTAAACCATTTGATTCCCATGGATTTAAAGCTATGCCTTCTACTTCGCATGATTTGGAGTTAAATCATGTGTTTCGCATGGATTTGAATCTATCTCGTTCGTTTCGCATGCACTTGAATATAAATCAAGCATATCACAAGTATTTGAAACAAAACCTTTTGATTCGCATGGATTTGAAGCTAAGCCTTCTACCTCGCATTGATTTGAAGACAAATCATATGTTTCGCATGGATTTGAATCTATCTCGTTTGTTTCGCTTGCACTTGAATATAAATCAAGCATATCACAAATATTTGAAGCTAAACCGTTTGATTCGCATGGATTTGAAGCTAAGCCTTCTACCCCGCATTGATTTGAAGATAAATCATGTGTTTCGCTTGGATTTGAAGCAAACTGGTTTGCTTCGCACGCACTTGAATCTAAATCAAGTATATCACAAGTATTTGAAGCTAAACCGTTTGATTCGCATGGATTTGAAGCTAAGCCTTCTACTTCGCATTGATTTGAACCTAAATCATGTGTTTCGCATGGATTTAAAGCGAACTCGTTTGTTTCACATGCAGTTGAAGCTAAATCATGTATATCACGAGTATTTGAAGCTAAACCATTTTTTTCGCATTGATTCAAAGATCAGTATTCCACTTCGCATTGATTTGAAGCTAAATCATGTGTTTCGCATGGATTTGAAGCTAAATCATGTGTTTCGCATGGATTTGAAGCTAAATCATGTTTTTCGCTTGGATATGAAGCTAACTCGTTTGTTACGCACGCAGTTGAAGCTAAATCATGTATAACACGAAAATTTGAATCTAAAACATTTGATTCGCACGGATTTGAAGCAAAGCCTTCTACTTCGCATTGATTTGAAGCTAAATAATGTGTTTCGCACGGATTTGAATCTAACTCGATTGTTTCGCACGCAGTTCAATCTAAATCATGTATATCACAAGTATTTAAATCTGAACCATTTGTTTCGCATAGATTTGAAGCTAACTTGTTTGTTTCGCATGCAGTTGAAGCAAAAATCAAGTATTTCACAAGTATTTGAAGCTAAACCATTTGTTTCCCATGGATTCGAAGATCAGCCTTCCACTTCGCAGTGATTCGAAGCTAAATCATGTGTTTCGCTTGGATTTGTAGCTAACTCTTATGTTTCGCATGCAGTTGAATCTAAATCATGTATATCACAATTATTACAAGCTAATCCGTTTGATTGGCTTGGATTTGAAGCTAACTCGTTTGTTTCGCACGCAGTTGAAGCTAAATCATGTTTATCACGAGAATTTGTAGCTAAACCATTTGATTCGCACGGATTTGAAGCAAAGCCTCCTACTTCGCATTGATTTGGAGCTAAATCATGTGTTTCGCGTGGATTGAAATCTAAATCATGTGTTTCGCATGGATTTAAAGCTAACTCGTTTGTTTTGCATTCAGTTGAAGCTAAATCATGTATATCAAAAGTGTTTGAAGCTAAATCATTTGTTTCGCATGGATTCGAAGATAACCCTTCTACTTCGCTTTGATTTGAAGCGAAATCATGTGTTTCGCATGGATTTGAAGCAAAGCCTTCTACTTCGCATTGATTTGAGTCTAAATCACGTGTTTCGCTTGGATTTGAAGCTAACTCGATTTTTTCGCATGCAGTAGAAGCTAAATCATGTATATCAGTGGTATTTGAAGCTAAACCATTTCTTTCGCAAGAATTCGTAGATAACCCTACTAATTCGCTTTGATTTGAAGCTAAATCATGTGTATCGCATGGATTTGAAGCTAACTCGTTTGTTTCGCATGCACTTGAATCTAAATCATGTATATCACAAGCATTTGAAGCTAAACCACTTGATTCGCGTGGATTTGAAGCTAGGCCTTCTACTTTGCATTGATTTGAAGCTAAATCATGTGTTTCGCTTGGATTTGAAGCTAACTCGTATGTTTCGCACGCTGTTGAAGATAAATCATGTATATTACAAGTATTTGACGCTGAACCATTTGATCCGCATGGATTTGAAGCTAAGCCTTCTGTGTCGCATTGATTTGAAACTGAATCATGTGATGCCTTTGGATTTGAATCTATCTCGTTTGTTTCGCATGCTGTTGACGCCAAATCATGTATATCACAAGTATTTGAACCTAAACCATTTTATTCGCATGGGTTTGAAGCTAAGCCTTCTACTTCGCATTGAACTGAAGCTCAATCATGTGTTTCGCTTGGATTTGAAGCTAACTCGTTCGTTTCGCACGCAGTTGAATCTGAATCATGTATATCACAGATATTCGAAGCAAAATCATTTGTTCCGCATGGATTTGAAGATAAGCCTTCTACTTCGCATTGAATTGAAGCTAAATCATGTGTTTAGCATGGATTCGAAGATAAACCTTCTACTTCGCATTGAATTGAAGCTAAATCATTTGTCTCGCATGGATTTGAAGCTAACACGTTTGTTTCACATGCTGTTGAAGATAAATCATGTATATTACAAGTATTTGGAGCTTAACCATTTGTTTCACATGAATATTAAGCTAAACCATGTGTTTCGAATGAATTTGAAGCTAAATCATGTGTTTCGCATGGATTTGAAGCTAACTCGTTTGTTTCGCCTGCATTTGAAGCTAAATCATGTATATCACAAGTATTTGAAGCTAAATGATTTGTTTCGCATGGATTCGAAGATAACCCTTCTACTTCGCATTGATTTGAAGCTAAATCATGTGTTTCGCTTGGATTTTAAGCTAACTCGTTTGTTTCACATGCAGTTGAGTTAAATCATGAATATCACAAGTATTTGTAGCTAAACGGTTTGTTTCGCATGGATTTGAAGATAAGCCTCCTACTTCGCATTGATTTGAATCTAAACCATGTGTTTCGCATGGATTTGAAGCTAACTCGTTTGTTTCACATGAGGTTGAAGCTAAGTCATGTATATCACAAGTATTTGAAGATAAACCATTTGATTCACATGGATTTGAAGCTATGCCTTCTACTTCGCATTGATTTGAAGCTAAATCATGTGTTTCGCATGGATGTGATGCTAACTCGATTGTTTCGCCTGCATTCGAAGCTATATCACATATATTGACAAGTATTTGAAGCTCAATCATTCGTTTCGCTTGGAATTGAAACTAAGCATTCTACTTCGCATTGATTTGAAGCTAAATCATGTGTTTCGCTCGGATTTGAAACTAACCCTTCTACTTCGCATTGATTTGAAGCTAAATCATGTGTTTCGCTTGGATTTGAAACTAAGCCTTCTACTTCGCATTGATTTGAAGCTAAATCATGTGTTTCGCATTAATTTGATGATAACTCGTTCGTTCGTCTGCATTTGAAGTTATTTCATTTATATCGCAAGTATTTTAATCTAAATCATGTGTTTCGCTCGGATTTGAAGCTAAGCCTTCTACTTCGCATGATTTGAAGCTAAATCATATGTTCCGCATGGATTTGAAGCTGACTCGTTTGTTTCGCATGGATTTGAAGCTAAGCCTTTAACTTCGCATTGATTTGAAGCTAAATCATGTGTTTCGCATGAATTTAAATCTAACTGTTTGTGCCGCCTGCATTTGAAGCTATATCACTTATATCGCAAGTATTTGCATCTAAATAATGCGTTTCGGTCGGATTTGAAGATAAACCTTCTACTTCGCATGATTTGAAGCTAAATCATGTTTATCACAATTATCTGAATCTATACCATGTGTTACGCATGAATTTGAAGCTAACTGTTTGTTCCGCTGCATTTGAAGCTATATCACTTATATCGCAAGTATTTGAAGCTAAATCATTTGTTTCGCATGGATTTGAAGCTAAGCCTTTAACCTCGCATTGATTTGAAGCTAAATCATGTGTTTCGCATGAATTTAAATCTAACTGTTTGTGCCGCCTGCATTTGAAGCTATATCACTTATATCGCAAGTATTTGCATCTAAATAATGCGTTTCGCTCGGATTTGAAGATAAACCTTCTACTTCGCATGATTTGAAGCTAAATCATGTTTATCACAATTATCTGAATCTATATCATGTGTTACGCATGAATTTGAAGCTAACTGTTTGTTCCGCTGCATTTGAAGCTATATCACTTATATCGCAAGTATTTGAAGCTAAATCATTTGTTTCGCATGGATTTGAAGCTAAGCCTTTAACCTCGCATTGATTTGAAGCTGAATCATGTGTTTCGCTTGGATTTTAATCTAACTCGTTTGTTTCGCATGCAGTTGAAACTAAATCATGTATATCACAAGTATTTGAAGCTAAACCATTTGTTTCGAATGAATTTGAAGCCAAGCCTTCTACTTCGCATTTATTTGAAGCAAAATAATGTGTTCCGCGTGGATTTCAATATAACTCGTTTGTTTCGTTTGCAGTTGAAGCTAAATCATGTATATCACAATGTAGAGTTCAAGTCTCACTTTGAGCCGGTCAGAAAGATGCCGAGGACTCCACCACCCACCGAACGGCGACGTTCGTTGTCACTGACGGACATGGCGTCCCAGACGCAGGTGCAGGAAGACTTTGAGGTTGCTTTTCACTCGGAAAGTGAGATGCGACCGACTTCTGAAGCGGCACATACGCAGAAAAGATAGAGGCTGGACAGCATGTCCGATCTCAGCGAGGACGACACAGCTGTAGTTGAAACTAATCTGTTGGCTGACGTCACTATCCAATTGAGGAAACTTATAGCCTGCACCAAGGCGGTACAGGCGTTTTGTAGGTCACAGGACAGCGTAAATCCCAACTTATCACTACTGGTGAGCTCGTTGGCCAAGGAAACGAACTCTTTAAAAGGATCACGAAGGAGGTCCTTACCAAAGGAAGACTCGAGACACGCGAGGAGGTCGGTAATGCGACCCGCGCCTCTTTAATCGACGATGGCTCCACTCGTCCTCCTCTCCCCAAAGCATATAGGACTATGGGTACGCAAACCGCAGACCCGGTAGCGGTGGATCGTGTGGAGGTCGCATGATGGGCGCGAAAGGAACTCAACTTTGATGAGCTCCACGAGCTCATTCGATTCCTTTGCTCACTCAAAAGTTGATGATAACGCAAGACCGATGAAAGACACGATTGACATCGCCTGCTTCACACCGGCGGATCTACGTACCACAGATGGAACTACGCGCAGAATCCTTCAGAAGATGGCATGTCTCGACGATATCCTTGTCCAGGAGGCCCGCAAGGGAGAAGTCGCCCACCTCCAGACCACTACCTCTATTCCAAGCAAAAGCGGCGGTATGACAAGGAAATCCAGGACCCACTTCTTTCTTATCCATAAGGATAATGAGGAGGACACTATCGACTTACACGTGGTATTTGCCTCAGGAAAATGGCGCACCTAAGTACGGATACTTCGGCTGGAAAAGTAATCACGTTGATTTGCCCCGACGAAGTAAGTATAAATATTAGCAGGAAACTTGTTGAATTGATCTTCTCACAGAGCAACTTGATGATCCACCTCCGCTCAAGTAAGGGAGGGGGACCAGACATAAAAATGATCAAAAGCTCTGACGGCTCTGGTAAGCCCGCGACGGAAACCATTACCATATCCAGTAACGGACAAACATACGCTGACATGCTGCGTTCTGTTAAAAAGAACGTCGACGTTAACCGAGAGGGGATTGACATCGCTTACGTCAAAGCGAACCTGAGAGGAGACCTAGTTATCTCTGTCAAGGGTGACCGAGGGAAGGTAACAGGACTCTCCTCACTAATTAATAAAAAGATTGCCGGAGTTAAAGCGAAAATATCAACCCGCAATACAAAAACTCTCCACCTTAAGGGTTTAGACGGGGATGTTACGACCGACGACATATCGAGTACACTATACAAGATGCTGGGCTCGACCTTGGATCCTCAGGAAGTTCAGGTGAAAGCCCTTTGTCCTGGGTACGCGGGTAGCCAAAATGCTACCGTCATCACTTCCACTGAAATCGCGGAAAGGCTCCTAAAGGTGAAACGCTTCAGGGTTGGATGGGGCCTCTGTCGTGTGGTTGAACGGATAGAGGTCACCCAATGTTACAGGTGCCGCGAATACGGTCAACGCAGCTCAACATGTAAAAATGCGGACAGGTCTAAGAGCTGCCGCAGGTGCGGTGACCTTGGACATATGGAGAAATCCTGCACTAATGCGGAAAAATGCCTTAATTGCAGTATGCAGGGCCACAGGGACGGGAGTCTCAAGTGCCCTGCATACTGCAAGGCACTCAACGAAGCCCGCGAGAAACGCAACAATGACAAAGGGGTTAAAGCCAAACCACCAACTGACGGCTCCATGAACGACGCAAAAAAATCGAAGACGAATAAATTGACGAACTCGGGCAGGACACCGAAACAACCTAAGGGAGGTAAATTTAGTACCGACTCAAGCTCACCTATAGTGAGCCTTGATTGTAAAGACGCATCGACAGCCCTGAGAGAGGCCGATGCTGATAAACAGACGACTAACCCCACTCCAAGGGCAAACAAGGATAAGGACGCAAGGGTGACGCTGGTCCCCAGAAGTGCCTCCGATATATTTAGCGAGGATTCCTCCAGGGTACTCTTACCCTCCGGAGGCGAGACGCTAATACAAGCACCCGAAAAGGGCTACGACGATAAGGGCTAACTCCTTTGTCCATTACTCTTGGACCCTTCATTATTGTTAACAAGTTCACTGTTCACATGCAAGGGAAACATAATAAGAAGGCGTCTAAGAACACTCGCCTAAACTTATTACAAATCAAAACTGCACAATTGTAGATTAGCGCACGACCTGCTCCAACAAAATGCAATCGACCTTGACATTGACGTGGTTTTGATTTCTGAACCATGGAGGATACTAGACCATTGGTTCGGGACCAGGGATGGCAGAGCGGCCATATGGGTCACTGCTAGGGCGACTGAGAGGTTTTCGTCTATCCAGCGTCTGGTCAGCATAGACGGATGCGTGGTAATACAGCTCAACGATATAACAGTTGTTAGCTGCTACTACACGCCGAACATGCGATTGGGCAATTTTATGACGCACTTGCATCACCTTGAACATCTGATAGGCACCCTGGATCGCGAACACCTGATCGTGGCAGGTGACTTCAATTCAAAATCACCAGCTTGGGGGTCGGCCAAGTCGGATGCACGGGGCACTGCCACCCTCGAAATGGCAAACCGTGTCCGGATTTGCCCGGTGGTCAGTGAAGGGAAGTTAACGTTTGAGAGGAATGGTCACCACTCTCTGATCGACATCATGTTCTGCGGTTACGCCATGCTTCGGAAGCTGGTGTGATTTGAAGCTAACTCGTTTGTTTCGCATGCAGTTGGAGCTAAATCATGTATTTCACAAATATTTGAAGCTAACCTTTTTGTTACTCATGTATTTGAAGCTAAGCCTTCCACCTCGCATTGATTTGAAGCTAAATCATCTGTTACGCATGGATTTGAAGCTAACTCGTTTGTTTCGCATGCAGTTGAAGCTATATCACTTATATTCGCAAGTATTTGAAGCCAAATCATTCTTTTCGCATGGATTTGAAGCTAAGCCTTCTACTACGCATTGATTTGAAATTAAATCATATGTTACGCTTGGATTTGAAGCTCACTCGTTTGTTTCGCCTGCATTTGAAGGTATATCACTTACATCGCAAGTATATGAAGCTAAATAATTTGTGACGCATGGATTCGATGCTAATCCTTCTACTTCGCATTGATTTGAAGCTAAATCGTGTGTTTCGTATTGATTAGAAGATAACACGTTTGTTTAGCATGCAGTTGGATCTATATCACATATATTAGCAAGTATTTGAAGCCTAATCATTCGTTTCACATGTATTTGAAGCTAAGCCTTCTACTTTGTATTGATTTGAAGCTAAATCATGTATTACGTTTGGATTTTAAGCTCACTCGTTTGTTTCGCCGGCATTTGAAGTCAAATCATGCTTAGCACAATTACTTGAGGCTAAACCATTTGTTTCGCTTGGATTTGAAGCTGTGCCTTCTACGTCGAACTGATTTGAAGCTAAATCGTGTGTTTTGCATGAATTTGAAGATAACTCGTTCGTTCGTCTGCATTTGAATTTATTTCATTTATATCGCAAGTATTTGAATCTAAATCATGTGTTTCGCACGGATTTGAAGCTAAGCCTTCTACTTCGCATGATTTGAAGCTAAATCATGTGTTTGGCATGGATTTGAAGCTAACTCGTTTGTTTCGCATGCAGTTGAAGCTAAATGATGCATATCACAAGTATTTGTAGCTAAACCATTTGTTTCGCATGGATTCGAAGATAAGCCTTCTACTTCGCATTGATTTAAAGCAAAATCATGTGTTTCGCATGGATTTGAAGCTAACTCGTTTGTTTCGCCTGCATTTGAAGCTAAATCATGTATATGGCGAGTATCTGAAGCTAAATCATTTGATTCTCGTGGATTTGATGCTATGCTTTCAACTCCGCATTGATTTCAATCTAAATCATGTGTTTCGCATGAATTTGAAGCTAACTCGTTTGTTTCATCTGCATTTCAAGCATTATCACTTATATTCACAAGTATGTGAAGCTAAATCATCCGTTTCGCATGGATTCGAAGATAAGCCTTCTAATTCGCATTGATTTGATGCTAAATCATGTGTTTCGCTTGAATTTGAGACTAACTCGTTTGTTTCGCTTGCTGTTGAATGTAAATCATGTATATCACAAGTATTTGAAGCTAAACCATTTGTTTCGCATGAATTCGAAGATAAGCCTCCAACCTCGCATTGAGTTGAAGCTAAATCATGTGTTTCGTATGGATTTGAAGTTAACACGTTTGTTTCGCATGCTGTTGAAGATAAATCATGTATATTACAAGTATTTGAAGCTAAACCATCTGATTCGTGTGGATTCGAAGGTTAGCCTTCTATTTCGCATTGATTTAAAGCAAAATCATGTGTTTCGCATGGATTTGAAGCTAACTCGTTTGTTTCGCATGCTGTTGAAGCTAAATCATGTATATCACAAGTATTTGAATCTAAACAATCTGTTTCGTGTGGATTCGGAGATCAGCCTTCTACTTCGCATTGATTTGAAACGAAATCATATACTTCGCTTGGATTTGAAGCTAACTCGTTTGTTTCGCATGCTGTTGAAGCTAAATCATGTATATCACAAGCATTTGAAGCTGAACCATTTGTTTCGCATAGATTTGAAGCTAGGCATTCTACTTCGCGTTGATTTGAAGCTAAATCATGTGTCTCGCTTGGATTTGAAGCTAACTGGTTTGTTTCGCATGCAGTTAAAGATAAGTCATGTATATCACAAGTATTTGAAGCTAAACCATTTGATTCCCATGGATTTGAAGCTATGCCTTCTACTTCGCATCGATTTGAAGCTAAATCATGTGTTTCGCATGGTTTTTGAAGCTAACTCGTTTGTTTCGCATGCTGTTGAAGCTAAATCATGTATATCACAAGTGTTTGAAGCTAAACCATTTGTTTCGCATGGATTCGAAGATAATCCTCCTTCTTCGCATTGGTTTGAAGCTAAATCATGTGTTTCGCATGGATTTGAAGCTAACTCGTTTGTTTCGCATGCTGTTGAAGCTAAATCATGTATATCACAAGTATTTGAAGCTGGACCACTTGTTTCGCATGGATTTGAAGCTAAATCAATTATATCGCAAGTATTTGAAGATAAATAATTCTTTTCGCATGCATTTGAAGCTAAGCCTTCTACTTCGGATGGATTTGAAGCTAAATCATGCGTTACGCTTAGATTTAAAGCTAACTCATTTGTTTGGCATGCAGTTGAAGCTAAATCATGTATATCACAAGTATTTGAAACTAAACCACTTGTTTCGCATGGATTCGAAGATAAGCCTTCTACTTCGCATAGATTTGATGCTAAATCATGTGTTTCGCATGAATTTGAAGCTAACTCGTTTGTTTCATCTGCATTTCAAGCATTATCACTTATATTCACAAGTATGTGAAGCTAAATCATACGTTTCGCATGGATTCGGAGATAAGCCTTCTAGTTCGCATTGATTTGATGCTAAATCATGTGTTTCGCTTGAATTTGAGGCTAACTCGTTTGTTTCGCTTGCTGTTGAATCTAAATCATGTATATCACAAGTATTTGAAGCTAAAACATTTGATTCGCATGGATTCGAAGCTCAGCCTTCTGCTTCGCATTGATTTGAAGCTAAATCATTTGTTTCGCATGGATTTGAAGCTAACTCGTTTGTTTCGCATGCAGTTGAAGCTAAATGATGCATATCACAAGTATTTGTAGCTAAACCGTTTGTTTCGCATGGATTCGAAGATAAGCCTTCTACTTCGCATTGATTTGATGCTAAATCACGTGTTTTGCATGGATTTGAAGCTCACTCGTTTGTTTCGCCTGCTTTTGAAACTATATGAGTTATATCGCAAGTATTTGAAGCCAAATCATTCTTTTCGTATGGATTTGAAGCTAAGCTTTCTACTTCGCATTGATTTGTGGCTCAATCATGTGTTCCGCATGAATTTCAAGATAACTCGTTTGTTTCGCATGCAGTTGAATATAACTCACGTATATCACATGTATTTGAAGGTACACCATTTGATTCGCATGGATTTGAAGCTAAGCCTTCTACTTCGCATTGATTTGAAGTTAAATCATGTGTTACGCATGGATTTGAAGATAACACGTTTGTTTCGCATGCAGTTGAATCTAAATCACTTACATTCGCAAGTATTTGAAGCCAAATAATTCGTTTCGCATGGATTTGAAGTTAAGCCTTCTACTTCGCATTGATTTGATGCTAAATCATGTGTTTCGCTTGGATTTGAAGCTAACTCGTTTGTTTCGCACGCAGTTGAAGCTAAATCATGTATATCACAAGTATTTGAAGCTGGACCATTCGACTCGCATTGATTTGAAGCTATGAATTCTACTTCGAATTGATTTGTAGCTGAATCATGTGTTTCGCTTGTATTTGAAGCTAACTCGTTGGTTTCGCATGCAGCTGAATCTATATCATGTATATCATAAGTATTTGAAGTTAAACCTTTTTTTTCGCATGGATTCGAAGCTAAGCCTTCTACTTCGCATTGATTTGAAGCTAAATCATTTGTTTCGCATGTATTCAAAGATCAGTCTCCTACCTCGCATTGATTTGAATCTAAATCATGTATTTCGCATGGAATTGAATCTAACTCGTTTGTTTAGCCTGCATTTAGAACTAAATCATGTATATCACAGGTATTTGAAGCTAAACCATTTGTTTCGCTTGGATTCGAACATAAGCCTTCTACTTCGCATTGATTTGAAGCAAAATCATGTATATCATAAGTATTTGAAGCTAAACCATTTGATTCAAATGGATTTGAAGCTAAGCATTCTCCATCGCATTGATTTGAAGCTAAATCATGTGTTTCGCATGGATTTGAAGCTAACTCGATTGTTTCCCATGCATTTAGAGCTAAATCATGTATTTCACAGGTATTTGAAGCTAAACCAATTCATTTGCACGGATTCGAAAATAAGCCTTCTACTTCGCATTGATTTGAAGCAAAATCATGTGTTGCGCATGGATTTGAAGCTAACTCGTTTGTTTCGCATGCTGTTGAATCTAAATCTTGTATATCAAAAGAATTTGAAGCTAAACCATTTGATTCGCATGGATTTGAAGCTAACTCGTTTATTTCGCATGCAGTTGAATCTCAATCATGTATATCACCAGTATTTGAAGCTAAACCATTTGTTTCGCATGGATTTGAAGATAAGCCTCCTACTTCGCATTGATTTGGAGCTAAATCATGTGTTACGCATGGATTTAAAGCTAACTCGTTTGTCTCGCATGCACTTGAATATAAATCAAGTATATCACAAGTATTTGAAGCTAAACGATTTGTTTCGCATGGATTTGAAGATAAGCCTCCTACTTCGCATTGATTTGATGCTAAATCATGTGTTTCGCATGGATTTGAAGCTAACTCGTTTATATCGCATGCAGTTGAAGCTAAATCATGTATATCACAAGTATTTGAAGCTAAACCACTTGTTTCGCATGGATTTGAAACTCAGCATACCACTTCGCACTGATTTGAAGCTAAATCATGTGTTCCGCTTGGATTTTAAGCTAACTCGTTTGTATCACATGCAGTTGAAGTTAAATTATGTATATCACAAGTATTTGAAGCTAAACGATTTGTTTCGCATGGATTTCAAGATAAGCCTCCAACCTCGCATTGAATTGAAGCTAAATCATGTGTTTCGTATGGATTTTAAGTTAACACGTTTGTTTCGCATGCTGTTGAAGATAAATCATGTATATTACAAGTATTTGAAGCTAAACCATCTGTTTCGTGTGGATTCGAAGGTTAGCCTTCTATTTCGCATTGATTTAAAGCAAAATCATCTGTTTCGCATGGATTTGAAGCTAACTCGTTTATTTCGCTTGCTGTTGAATCTAAATCATGTATATCACAAGTATTTGAAGCTAAAACATTTGATTCGCATGGATTCGAAGATCAGCCTTCTGCTTCGCATTGATTTGAAGCTAAATCATTTGTTTCGCATGGATTTGAAGCTAACTCGTTTGTTTCGCATGCAGTTGAAGCTAAATCATGTATATCACAAGTATTTGAAGCTGGACCATTCGATTCGCATTGATTTGAAGCTATGAATTCTACTTCGAATTGATTTGTAGCTGAATCATGTGTTTCGCTTGTATTTGAAGCTAACTCGTTGGTTTCGCATGCAGCTGAATCTATATCATGTATATCATAAGTATTTGAAGTTAAACCTTTTTTTTCGCATGGATTCGAAGCTAAGCCTTCTACTTCGCATTGATTTGAAGCTAAATCATTTGTTTCGCATGTATTCAAAGATCAGTCTTCTACCTCACATTGATTTGAATCTAAATCATGTATTTCGCATGGAATTGAATCTAACTCGTTTGTTTAGCCTGCATTTAGAGCTAAATCATGTATTTCACAGGTATTTGAAGCTAAACCAATTCATTTGCACGGATTCGAAAATAAGCCGTCTACTTCGCATTGATTTGAAGCAAAATCATGTGTTGCGCATGGATTTGAAGCTAACTCGTTTGTTTCGCATGCTGTTGAATCTAAATCTTCTATATCACAAGAATTTGAAGCTAAACCATTTGATTCGCATGGATTTGAAGCTAACGCGTTTATTTCGCATGCAGTTGAATCTAAATCATGTATATCACCAGTATTTGAAGCTAAACCATTTGTTTCGCATGGATTTGAAGATAAGCCTTCTGCTTCGCGTTGATTAGAAGATAAGTTATGTGTTTCGCTTGGATTTGAAGCTAACTTGTTTGTTTCGCCTGCATTTGAAGCTAAATCATGTATATCAAAATTATTTGAAGCTGCACCATTTGTTTCGAATGAATATTAAGCTAAACCATGTGTTTCGAATGAATTTGAATATAAATCATGTGTTTCTAATGGATTTGAATCTAACGCGTTTGTTTCGCCTGCAGTTGAGGCTGACTCATGTATATCCCAAGTATTTGAAGCTAAACAATTTGTTTCGCATGGATTCCAAGATAAGCCTTCTACTTCGCATTGATTTTAAGCTAAATCATACGTTTCGCATGGATTTGAAGCTAACGCGTTTGTTTCGCGTACTGTTGAGGCTGAATCATGCACATCACAAGAATTTGAAGCTGAACCACTTGTTTCGCATGGATTTGAAGTTAAGCCTTCTACTTCGCATTGGTTTGAAGCTAAATCATGTGTTTCGCATGGATTTGAAGCTAACTCGTTTGTTTCGCATGCTGTTGAAGCTAAATCATGTATATCACAAGTATTTGAAGCTGGACCACTTGTTTCGCATGGATTTGAAGCTAAATCAATTATATCGCAAGTATTTGAAGATAAATAATTCTTGTCGCATGCATTTGAAGCTAAGACTTCTACTTCGCATAGATTTGATGCTAAATCATGTGTTTCGCATGAATTTGAAACTAACTCGTTTGTTTCATCTGCATTTCAAGCATTATCACTTATATTCACAAGTATGTGAAGCTAAATCATACGTTTCGCATGGATTCGAAGATAAGCCTTCTAATTCGCATTGATTTGATGCTAAATCATGTGTTTCGCTTGAATTTGAGGCTAACTCGTTTGTTTCGCTTGCTGTTGAATGTAAATCATGTATATCACAAGTATTTGAAGCTAAACCATTTGTTTCGCATGAATTCGAAGATAAGCCTACAACCTCGCATTGAATTGAAGCAAAATCATGTGTTTCGCATGGATTTGAAGCTAACTCGTTTATTTCGCATGCTGTTGAATCTAAATCATGTATATCACAAGTATTTGAAGCTAAAACATTTGATTCGCATGGATTCGAAGATCAGCCTTCTGCTTCGCATTGATTTGAAGCTAAATCATTTGTTTCGCATGGATGTGAAGCTAACTCGTTTGTTTCGCATGCAGTTGAAACTAAATCATGTATATCACAAGCATTTGGAACTAAACCATTTGTTTCGCATGGATTCGAAGATAAGCCTTCTACTTCGCGTTGATTTGATTCTAAATCATGTGTTTCGCATGGATTTGAATCTAACTCGTTTGTTTCGTTTGCTGTTGAAGCTAAATCATGTATATCACAAGTATATGAAGCAAAACCATTTGATTCGCACGGATTTGATGATAACCCTTCTAGTTCGCATTGATTTGAATTTAAATCATGTGTTTCGCATGGATTTGAAGCTAACTCGTTTGTTTCGCATGCAGTTGAAGATAAGTCATGCATATCACAAGTATTTGAAGATAAACCATTTGATTCCCATGGATTTGAAGCTATGCCTTCTACTTCGCATTTATTAGGAGCTAAATCATGTGTTTCGCATGGATTTGAAGCTAAGACGTTTGTTTCGCATGCTGTTGAAGCTAAATCATGTATATCACAAGTATTTGAATCTAAACAATCTGTTTTGTGTGGATTCGGAGATCAGCCTTCTACTTCGCATTGATTTGAAACGAAATCATATGCTTCGCTTGGATTTGAAGCTAACTCGTTTGTTTCGCATGCTGTTGAAGCTAAATGATGCATATCACAAGTATTTGTAGCTAAACCGTTTGTTTCGCATGGATTCGAAGATAAGCCTTCTACTTCGCATTGATTTGATGCTAAATCACGTGTTTTGCATGGATTTGAAGCTCACTCGTTTGTTTCGCCTGCTTTTGAAACTATATGAGTTATATCGCAAGTATTTGAAGCCAAATCATTCTTTTCGTATGGATTTGAAGCTAAGCTTTCTACTTCGCATTGATTTGTGGCTCAATCATGTGTTCCGCATGAATTTCAAGATAACTCGTTTGTTTCGCATGCAGTTGAATATAACTCACGTATATCACATGTATTTGAAGGTACACCATTTGATTCGCATGGATTTGAAGCTAAGCCTTCTACTTCGCATTGATTTGAAGTTAAATCATGTGTTACGCATGGATTTGAAGATAACACGTTTGTTTCGCATGCAGTTGAATCTAAATCACTTACATTCGCAAGTATTTGAAGCCAAATAATTCGTTTCGCATGGATTTGAAGCTAAGCCTTCTACTTCGCATTGATTTGATGCTAAATCATGTGTTTCGCTTGGATTTGAAGCTAACTCGTTTGTTTCGCACGCAGTTGAAGCTAAATCATGTATATCACAAGTATTTGAAGCTGGACCATTCGACTCGCATTGATTTGAAGCTATGAATTCTACTTCGAATTGATTTGTAGCTGAATCATGTGTTTCGCTTGTATTTGAAGCTAACTCGTTGGTTTCGCATGCAGCTGAATCTATATCATGTATATCATAAGTATTTGAAGTTAAACCTTTTTTTTCGCATGGATTCGAAGCTAAGCCTTCTACTTCGCATTGATTTGAAGCTAAATCATTTGTTTCGCATGTATTCAAAGATCAGTCTCCTACCTCGCATTGATTTGAATCTAAATCATGTATTTCGCATGGAATTGAATCTAACTCGTTTGTTTAGCCTGCATTTAGAACTAAATCATGTATATCACAGGTATTTGAAGCTAAACCATTTGTTTCGCTTGGATTCGAACATAAGCCTTCTACTTCGCATTGATTTGAAGCAAAATCATGTATATCATAAGTATTTGAAGCTAAACCATTTGATTCAAATGGATTTGAAGCTAAGCATTCTCCATCGCATTGATTTGAAGCTAAATCATGTGTTTCGCATGGATTTGAAGCTAACTCGATTGTTTCCCATGCATTTAGAGCTAAATCATGTATTTCACAGGTATTTGAAGCTAAACCAATTCATTTGCACGGATTCGAAAATAAGCCTTCTACTTCGCATTGATTTGAAGCAAAATCATGTGTTGCGCATGGATTTGAAGCTAACTCGTTTGTTTCGCATGCTGTTGAATCTAAATCTTGTATATCAAAAGAATTTGAAGCTAAACCATTTGATTCGCATGGATTTGAAGCTAACTCGTTTATTTCGCATGCAGTTGAATCTCAATCATGTATATCACCAGTATTTGAAGCTAAACCATTTGTTTCGCATGGATTTGAAGATAAGCCTCCTACTTCGCATTGATTTGGAGCTAAATCATGTGTTACGCATGGATTTAAAGCTAACTCGTTTGTCTCGCATGCACTTGAATATAAATCAAGTATATCACAAGTATTTGAAGCTAAACGATTTGTTTCGCATGGATTTGAAGATAAGCCTCCTACTTCGCATTGATTTGATGCTAAATCATGTGTTTCGCATGGATTTGAAGCTAACTCGTTTATATCGCATGCAGTTGAAGCTAAATCATGTATATCACAAGTATTTGAAGCTAAAACATTTGATTCGCATGGATTTGAAACTCAGCATACCACTTCGCACTGATTTGAAGCTAAATCATGTGTTCCGCTTGGATTTTAAGCTAACTCGTTTGTATCACATGCAGTTGAAGTTAAATTATGTATATCACAAGTATTTGAAGCTAAACGATTTGTTTCGCATGGATTTCAAGATAAGCCTCCAACCTCGCATTGAATTGAAGCTAAATCATGTGTTTCGTATGGATTTTAAGTTAACACGTTTGTTTCGCATGCTGTTGAAGATAAATCATGTATATTACAAGTATTTGAAGCTAAACCATCTGTTTCGTGTGGATTCGAAGGTTAGCCTTCTATTTCGCATTGATTTAAAGCAAAATCATCTGTTTCGCATGGATTTGAAGCTAACTCGTTTATTTCGCTTGCTGTTGAATCTAAATCATGTATATCACAAGTATTTGAAGCTAAAACATTTGATTCGCATGGATTCGAAGATCAGCCTTCTGCTTCGCATTGATTTGAAGCTAAATCATTTGTTTCGCATGGATTTGAAGCTAACTCGTTTGTTTCGCATGCAGTTGAAGCTAAATCATGTATATCACAAGTATTTGAAGCTGGACCATTCGATTCGCATTGATTTGAAGCTATGAATTCTACTTCGAATTGATTTGTAGCTGAATCATGTGTTTCGCTTGTATTTGAAGCTAACTCGTTGGTTTCGCATGCAGCTGAATCTATATCATGTATATCATAAGTATTTGAAGTTAAACCTTTTTTTTCGCATGGATTCGAAGCTAAGCCTTCTACTTCGCATTGATTTGAAGCTAAATCATTTGTTTCGCATGTATTCAAAGATCAGTCTTCTACCTCACATTGATTTGAATCTAAATCATGTATTTCGCATGGAATTGAATCTAACTCGTTTGTTTAGCCTGCATTTAGAACTAAATCATGTATATCACAGGTATTTGAAGCAAAACCATTTGTTTCGCTTGGATTCGAGCATAAGCCTTCTACTTCGCATTGATTTGAAGCAAAATCATGTATATCATAAGTATTTGAAGCTAAACCATTTGATTCAAATGGATTTGAAGCTAAGCATTCTCCATCGCATTGATTTGAAGCTAAATCATGTGTTTCGCATGGATTTGAAGCTAACTCGATTGTTTCAAATGCATTTAGAGCTAAATCATGTATTTCACAGGTATTTGAAGCTAAACCAATTCATTTGCACGGATTCGAAAATAAGCCTTCTACTTCGCATTGATTTGAAGCAAAATCATGTGTTGCGCATGGGTTTGAAGCTAACTCGTTTGTTTCGCATGCTGTTGAATCTAAATCTTGTATATCACAAGAATTTGAAGCTAAACCATTTGATTCGCTTGGATTCGAACATAAGCCTTCTACTTCGCATTGATTTGAAGCAAAATCATGTATATCATAAGTATTTGAAGCTAAACCATTTGATTCAAATGGATTTGAAGCTAAGCATTCTCCATCGCATTGATTTGAAGCTAAATCATGTGTTTCGCATGGATTTGAAGCTAACTCGATTGTTTCCCATGCATTTAGAGCTAAATCATGTATTTCACAGGTATTTGAAGCTAAACCAATTCATTTGCACGGATTCGAAAATAAGCCGTCTACTTCGCATTGATTTGAAGCAAAATCATGTGTTGCGCATGGATTTGAAGCTAACTCGTTTGTTTCGCATGCTGTTGAATCTAAATATTCTATATCACAAGAATTTGAAGCTAAACCATTTGATTCGCATGGATTTGAAGCTAACGCGTTTATTTCGCATGCAGTTGAATCTAAATCATGTATATCACCAGTATTTGAAGCTAAACCATTTGTTTCGCATGGATTTGAAGATAAGCCTTCTGCTTCGCGTTGATTAGAAGATAAGTTATGTGTTTCGCTTGGATTTGAAGCTAACTTGTTTGTTTCGCCTGCATTTGAAGCTAAATCATGTATATCAAAATTATTTGAAGCTGCACCATTTGTTTCGAATGAATATTAAGCTAAACCATGTGTTTCGAATGAATTTGAATATAAATCATGTGTTTCTAATGGATTTGAATCTAACGCGTTTGTTTCGCCTGCAGTTGAGGCTGACTCATGTATATCCCAAGTATTTGAAGCTAAACAATTTGTTTCGCATGGATTCCAAGATAAGCCTTCTACTTCGCATTGATTTTAAGCTAAATCATACGTTTCGCATGGATTTGAAGCTAACGCGTTTGTTTCGCGTACTGTTGAGGCTGAATCATGCACATCACAAGTATTTGAAGCTGAACCACTTGTTTCGCATGGATTTGAAGTTAAGCCTTCTACTTCGCATTGGTTTGAAGCTAAATCATGTGTTTCGCATGGATTTGAAGCTAACTCGTTTGTTTCGCATGCTGTTGAAGCTAAATCATGTATATCACAAGTATTTGAAGCTGGACCACTTGTTTCGCATGGATTTGAAGCTAAATCAATTATATCGCAAGTATTTGAAGATAAATAATTCTTGTCGCATGCATTTGAAGCTAAGACTTCTACTTCGCATAGATTTGATGCTAAATCATGTGTTTCGCATGAATTTGAAACTAACTCGTTTGTTTCATCTGCATTTCAAGCATTATCACTTATATTCACAAGTATGTGAAGCTAAATCATACGTTTCGCATGGATTCGAAGATAAGCCTTCTAATTCGCATTGATTTGATGCTAAATCATGTGTTTCGCTTGAATTTGAGGCTAACTCGTTTGTTTCGCTTGCTGATGAATGTAAATCATGTATATCACAAGTATTTGAAGCTAAACCATTTGTTTCGCATGAATTCGAAGATAAGCCTACAACCTCGCATTGAATTGAAGCAAAATCATGTGTTTCGCATGGATTTGAAGCTAACTCGTTTATTTCGCATGCTGTTGAATCTAAATCATGTATATCACAAGTATTTGAAGCTAAAACATTTGATTCGCATGGATTCGAAGATCAGCCTTCTGCTTCGCATTGATTTGAAGCTAAATCATTTGTTTCGCATGGATGTGAAGCTAACTCGTTTGTTTCGCATGCAGTTGAAACTAAATCATGTATATCACAAGCATTTGGAACTAAACCATTTGTTTCGCATGGATTCGAAGATAAGCCTTCTACTTCGCGTTGATTTGATTCTAAATCATGTGTTTCGCATGGATTTGAAGCTAACTCGTTTGTTTCGCATGCAGTTGAAGATAAGTCATGCATATCACAAGTATTTGAAGATAAACCATTTGATTCCCATGGATTTGAAGCTATGCCTTCTACTTCGCATTTATTAGGAGCTAAATCATGTGTTTCGCATGGATTTGAAGCTAACACGTTTGTTTCGCATGCTGTTGAAGCTAAATCATGTATATCACAAGTATTTGAATCTAAACAATCTGTTTTGTGTGGATTCGGAGATCAGCCTTCTACTTCGCATTGATTTGAAACGAAATCATATGCTTCGCTTGGATTTGAAGCTAACTCGTTTGTTTCGCATGCTGTTGAAGCTAAGTCATATATATCACAAGTATTTGAAGCTAAACCATTTGATTCCCATGGATTTGAAGCTATGCCTTCTACTTCGCATCGATTTGATGCTAAATCATGTGTTTCGCTTGAATTTGAGGCTAACTCGTTTGTTTCGCTTGCTGTTGAATGTAAATCATGTATATCACAAGTATTTGAAGCTAAAACATTTGATTCGCATGGATTCGAAGATCAGCCTTCTGCTTCGCATTGATTTGAAGCTAAATCATTTGTTTCGCATGGATGTGAAGCTAACTCGTTTGTTTCGCATGCAGTTGAAACTAAATCATGTATATCACAAGCATTTGGAACTAAACCATTTGTTTCGCATGGATTCGAAGATAAGCCTTCTACTTCGCGTTGATTTGATTCTAAATCATGTGTTTCGCATGGATTTGAATCTAACTCGTTTGTTTCGCTTGCTGTTGAAGCTAAATCATGTATATCACAAGTATTTGAAGCAAAACCATTTGATTCGCACGGATTTGATGATAACCCTTCTAGTTCGCATTGATTTGAAATTAAATCATGTGTTTCGCATGGATTTGAAGCTAACTCGTTTGTTTCGCATGCAGTTGAAGATAAGTCATGCATATCACAAGTATTTGAAGATAAACCATTTGATTCCCATGGATTTGAAGCTATGCCTTCTACTTCGCATTTATTTGGAGCTAAATCATGTGTTTCGCATGGATTTGAAGCTAACACGTTTGTTTCGCATGCTGTTGAAGCTAAATCATGTATATCACAAGTATTTGAATCTAAACAATCTGTTTTGTGTGGATTCGGAGATCAGCCTTCTACTTCGAATTGATTTGAAACGAAATCATATGCTTCGCTTGGATTTGAAGCTAACTCGTTTGTTTCGCATGCTGTTGAAGCTAAGTCATATATATCACAAGTATTTGAAGCTAAACCATTTGATTCCCATGGATTTGAAGCTATGCCTTCTACTTCGCATCGATTTGATGCTAAATCATGTGTTTCGCTTGAATTTGAGGCTAACTCGTTTGTTTCGCTTGCTGTTGAATGTAAATCATGTATATCACAAGTATTTGAAGCTAAACCATTTGTTTCGCATGAATTCGAAGATAAGCCTCCAACCTCGCATTGAATTGAAGCAAAATCATGTGTTTCGCATGGATTTGAAGCTAACTCGTTTATTTCGCATGCTGTTGAATCTAAATCATGTATATCACAAGTATTTGAAGCTAAAACATTTGATTCGCATGGATTCGAAGATCAGCCTTCTGCTTCGCATTGATTTGAAGCTAAATCATTTGTTTCGCATGGATGTGAAGCTAACTCGTTTGTTTCGCATGCAGTTGAAACTAAATCATGTATATCACAAGCATTTGGAACTAAACCATTTGTTTCGCATGGATTCGAAGATAAGCCTTCTACTTCGCATTGATTTGATTCTAAATCATGTGTTTCGCATGGATTTGAATCTAACTCGTTTGTTTCGCTTGCTGTTGAAGCTAAATCATGTATATCACAAGTATTTGAAGCAAAACCATTTGATTCGCACGGATTTGATGATAACCCTTCTAGTTCGCATTGATTTGAATTTAAATCATGTGTTTCGCATGGATTTGAAGCTAACTCGTTTGTTTCGCATGCAGTTGAAGATAAGTCATGCATATCACAAGTATTTGAAGATAAACCATTTGATTCCCATGGATTTGAAGCTATGCCTTCTACTTCGCATTTATTTGGAGCTAAATCATGTGTTTCGCATGGATTTGAAGCTAACACGTTTGTTTCGCATGCTGTTGAAGCTAAATCATGTATATCACAAGTATTTGAATCTAAACAATCTGTTTCGTGTGGATTCGGAGATCAGCCTTCTACTTCGCATTGATTTGAAACGAAATCATATGCTTCGCTTGGATTTGAAGCTAACACGTTTGTTTCGCATGCTGTTGAAGCTAAGTCATATATATCACAAGTATTTGAAGCTAAACCATTTGATTCCCATGGATTTGAAGCTATGCCTTCTACTTCGCATCGATTTGAAGCTAAAGCATGTGTTTCGCATGGTTTTTGAAGCTAACTCGTTTGTTTCGCATGCTGTTGAAGCTAAATCATGTATATCACAAGTGTTTGAAGCTAAACCATTTGTTTCGCATGGATTCGAAGATAATCCTCCTTCTTCGCATTGGTTTGAAGCTAAATCATGTGTTTCGCATGGATTTGAAGCTAACTCGATTGTTTCCCATGCATTTAGAGCTAAATCATGTATTTCACAGGTATTTGAAGCTAAACCAATTCATTTGCACGGATTCGAAAATAAGCCTTCTACTTCGCATTGATTTGTAGCAAAATCATGTGTTGCGCATGGATTTGAAGCTAACTCGTTTGTTTCGCATGCTGTTGAATCTAAATCTTGTATATCACAAGAATTTGAAGCTTAACCATTTGATTCGCATGGATTTGAAGCTAACTCGTTTATTTCGCATGCAGTTGAATCTAAATCATGTATATCACCAGTATTTGAAGCTAAACCATTTGTTTCGCATGGAGTTGAAGATAAGCCTTCTGCTTCGCGTTGATTAGAAGATAAGTTATGTGTTTCGCTTGGATTTGAAGCTAACTTGTTTGTTTCGCCTGCATTTGAAGCTAAATCATGTATATCACAAGTATTTGAAGCAAAACCATTTGATTCGCACGGATTTGATGATAACCCTTCTAGTTCGCATTGATTTGAATTTAAATCATGTGTTTCGCATGGATTTGAAGCTAACTCGTTTGTTTCGCATGCAGTTGAAGATAAGTCATGCATATCACAAGTATTTGAAGATAAACCATTTGATTCCCATGGATTTGAAGCTATGCCTTCTACTTCGCATTTATTTGGAGCTAAATCATGTGTTTCGCATGGATTTGAAGCTAACACGTTTGTTTCGCATGCTGTTGAAGCTAAATCATGTATATCACAAGTATTTGAATCTAAACAATCTGTTTCGTGTGGATTCGGAGATCAGCCTTCTACTTCGCATTGATTTTAAGCTAAATCATATGTCTCGCATGGATTTGAAGCTAACGCGTTTGTTTCGCCTACTGTTGAGGCTGAATCATGCACATCACAAGTATTTGAAGCTGAACCACTTGTTTCGCATGGATTTGAAGTTAAGCCTTCTACTTCGCATCGATTTGAAGCTCAATCATGTGTTTCGCATGGTTTTTGAAGATAACTCGTTTGTTTCGCATGCTGTTGAAGCTAAATCATGTATATCACAAGTATTTGAAGCTGGACCACTTGTTTCGCATGGATTTGAAGCTAAATCAATTGTATCGCGAGTATTTGAAGATAAATAATTCTTTTCGCATGCATTTGAAGCTAAGCCTTCTACTTCGGATGGATTTGAAGCTAAATCATGCGTTACGCTTAGATTTAAAGCTAACTCATTTGTTTGGCATGCAGTTGAAGCTAAATCATGTATATCACAAGTATTTGAAACTAAACCACTTGTTTCGCATGGATTCGATGATAAGCCTTCTACTTCGCATAGATTTGATGCTAAATCATGTGTTTCGCATGAATTTGAAGCTAACTCGTTTGTTTCATCTGCATTTCAAGCATTATCACTTATATTCACAAGTATGTGATGCTAAATCATACGTTTCGCATGGATTCGAAGATAAGCCTTCTAATTCGCATTGATTTGATGCTAAATCATGTGTTTCGCTTGAATTTGAGGCTAACTCGTTTGTTTCGCTTGCTGTTGAATGTAAATCATGTATATCACAAGTATTTGAAGCTAAACCATTTGTTTCGCATGAATGCGAAGATAAGCCTCCAACCTCGCATTGAATTGAAGCAAAATCATGTGTTTCGCATGGATTTGAAGCTAACTCGTTTATTTCGCATGCTGTTGAATCTAAATCATGTATATCGCAAGCATTTGGAGCTAAACCATTTGTTTCGCATGGATTCGAAGATAAGCCTTCTACTTCGCATTGATTTGATGCTAAATCATGTGTTTCGCATGGATTTGAATCTAACTCGTTTGTTTCGCTTGCTGTTGAAGCTAAATCATGTATATCACAAGTATTTGAAGCAAAACCATTTGATTCGCACGGATTTGATGATAACCCTTCTAGTTCGCATTGATTTGAATTTAAATCATGTGTTTCGCATGGATTTGAAGCTAACTCGTTTGTTTCGCATGCAGTTGAAGATAAGTCATGCATATCACAAGTATTTGAAGATAAACCATTTGATTCCCATGGATTTGAAGCTATGCCTTCTACTTCGCATTGATTTGGAGCTAAATCATGTGTTTCGCATGGATTAAAAGCTAACTCGTTTGTTTCGCATGCACTTGAATATAAATCAAGTATATCACAAGCATTTGAAGATAAACCATTTGTTTCGCATGGATTTGAAACCACGCCTTCTACTTCGCATTGATTTGAAGCTAAATAATTTGTTTCGCTTGGATTTGAAGCTAAGCCTTCTACTACGCATTGATTTGAAGCTAAATCATGTGTTTCGCATGGATTTGAAGCTAACTCTTTTGTTTCGCCTACATTTCAAGCTATATCACTTATGTTCACAAGTATGTGAAGATAAATCATTCGTTTCGCATGGATTCGAACATCAGCCTTCTGCTTCGCATTGATTTGATGCTAAATCATGTGTTTCGCATGGATTTAAAGCTAACTCGTTTATTTCGCATGCAGTTGAAGCCAAATCATGTATATCACAAGTGTTTGAAGCTAAACCATTTGTTTCGCATGGATTCGATGATAACCCTTCTACTTCACATTGACTTGAAGCTAAATCATGTGTTTCGCATGGATTTGAAGCTAACTCGTATGTTTCGCATGCTGTTGAAGCTAAATCATGTATATCACAAGTATTTGAAGCTAAACCATTTGATTCCCATGGATTTGAAGCTATTCCCTCTACTTCGCATTGGTTTGAAGCTAAATCATGTGTTTCGCATGGATTTGAAGCTAACTCGTTTGTTTCGCATGCTGTTGAAGCTAAATCATGTATATCACAAGTATTTGAATCTAAACCATTTGATTCCCATGGATTTGAAGCTATGCCTTCTACTTCGCATTGATTTGGAGCTAAATCATGTGTTTCGCATGGATTTAAAGCTAACTCGTTTGTTTCGCATGCTGTTGAAGCTAAATCATATATATCACACGTCTTTGAAGCTAAACCATTTGTTTCGCACGGATTTGATGATAACCCTTCTAGTTCGCACTGATATGAAGCTAAACCATGTGTTTCGCATGGATTTGAAGCTATCTCGTTTGTGTCGCATGCAGTTGAAGCTAAGTCATGTATATCACAAGTATTTGAAGATAAACCATTTGATTCCCATGGATTTGAAGCTATGCATTATACTTCGCATTGATTTGGAGCTAATTCATGTGTTTCGCATGGATTTAAAGCTAACTCGTTTGTTTCGCATGCAGTTGACCCTAAATCATGTATATCACTAGTGTTTGAAGCTAAACCATTTGTTTTGCATGGATTCGAAGATAATCCTTCTACTTCGCATTGATTTGAAGCTAAATCATACGTTTCGCATGGATTTAAAGCTAACTCGTTTGTTTCGCATGCAGTTGAAGCTAAATCATGTATATCACAGGTCTTTGAAGCTAAACCATTTGTTTCGCATGGATTTGAAGATCAGCCTTCTACTTCGCATTGATTTGAGGCTGAATCCTGTGTTTCGCATGGATTTGAAGCTAACTCGTTTGTTTCGCACGCACTTGAATCTAAATCATGTATATCACAAGTATTTGAAGCTAAAACATTTGATTCGCATGGATTTGAAACTCAGCATTCTACTTCGCATTGATTTGAAGCTAAATCATGTGTTCCCCATGGTTTTGAAGCTAACTCGTTTGTATCACATGCAGTTGAAGTTAAATCATGTATATCACAAGTATTTGAAGCTAAACGATTTGTTTCGCATGGATTTGAAGATAAGCCCTATACTTCGCATTGATTTGCAGCAAAATCATGTGTTTCGTATGGATTTGAAGCCAACTCGTTTGTTTCGCATGCAGTTGAAGCTAAATTATGTATATCACAAGCATTTGATGCTAAACAATTTGTTTCGCTTGGATTTAAAGCTGAGCCTTCTTCTTCGCATTGATTTGAAGCTAAATCATGTATTTCGCATGGATTTGAAGCTAACTCGTTTGTTTCGCATGCCGTTGGAGCTAAATCATGTATATCACAAGTCTTTGAACCTAAATCATGTGTTTCGCATGGATTCGAAGATAACCCTTCTACTTCGCATTGATTTGAAGCTAAATCATGTTTTTCGCATGGATTTGAAGCAAAGCCTTCTACTTCGCATTGATTTGGAGTTAAATCATGTGTTTCGCATGGATTTAATGCTAAATCGTTGTTTCGCATGCGGTTGAAGCTAAATCATGTATATCACAAGTGTTTGAAGCTAAACCATTTGATTCCCATGGATTTGAAGCTATGCCTTCTACTTCGCTTTGATTTGGTGCTAAATCATGTGTTTCGCATGGATTTAAAGCTAACTCGTTTGTTTCGCATGCAGTTGAAGCTAAATCATGTATATCACAAGTGTTTGAAGCTAAACCATTTGATTCGCACGGATTTGATGATAACCCTTCTAGTTCGCATTGACTTGAATTTTTATCATGTGTTTCGCATGGATTTGAAGCTAACTCGTTTGTTTCGCATGCAGTTGAAGATAAGTCATGCATATCACAAGTATTTGAAGATAAACCATTTGATTCCCATGGATTTGAAGCTATGCCTTCTACTTCGCATTGATTTGGAGCTAAATCATGTGTTTCGCATGGATTTAAAGCTAATTCGTTTGTTTCGCATGCAGTTGAAGCTATATCATGTATATCAAAATTTGTTTGAAGCTAAACCATTTGTTTTGCATGGATTGGAAGATAATCCTTCTTCTTCGCATTGATTTGAAGCTAAATCATGTGTTTCGCATGAATTTGAAGCAAAGCCTTCTACTTCGCATTGATTTGGAGTTAAATCATGTCTTTCGCTTGGATTTAAAGCTAACTCGTTTGTTTCGCATGCAGTTGAAGATAAGTAATGCATATCACAAGTATTTGAAGATAAACCATTCGATTCCCATGGATTTGAAGCTATGCCTTCTACTTCGCATTGATTTGGAGCTAAATCATGTGTTTCGCATGGATTTAAAGCTAACACGTTTGTTTCGCATGCAGTTGAAGCTAAATCATGTATATCACAAGTGTTTGAAGCTAAACCATTTGTTTCGCATGGATTCGAAGATAATCCTTCTTCTTCGCATTGATTTGAAGCTAAATCATGTGTTTCGCATGGATTTGAAGCAAAGCCTTCTACTTCGCATTGATTTGGAGTTAAATCATGTGTTTCGCATGGATTTAAAGCTAACTCGTTGTTTCGCATGCAGTTGAAGCTAAATCATGTATATCACAAGTGTTTGAAGCTAAATCATTTGTTTCGCATGGATTCGAAGATAACCCTTCTACTTCGCATTGATTTGGAGCTAAATCATGTGTTTCGCATGGATTGAAAGCTAACTCGTTTGTTTCGCATGCACTTGAATATAAATCAAGTATATCACAAGTATTTGAAGCTAAACCGTTTGATTCGTATGGATTCGAAGATAACCCTTCTACTTCGCATTGATTTGAAGTTAAATCATGTGTTTCGCATGGATTTGAAGTTAACTAGTTTGTTTCGCATGCTGTTGAAGCTAAATAAAGTATACCACAAGTGCTTGAAGCAAAACCATTTGATTCGCACGGATTTGATGATAACCCTTCTAGTTCCCACTGATATGAAGCTAAACCATGTGTTTCGCATGGATTTGAAGCTAACTCGTTTGTTTCGCATGCAGTTGAAGCTAAGTCATGTATATCACAAGTATTTGAAGATAAACCATTTGATTCCCATGGATTTGAAGCTATGCATTATACTTCGCATTGATTTGGAGCTAAATCATGTGTTTCGCTTGGATTTAAAGCTAACTCGTTTGTTTCGCATGCAGTTGACCCTAAATCATGTATATCACTAGTGTTTTAAGCTAAACCATTTGTTTTGCATGGATTCGAAGATAATCCTTCTACTTCGCATTGATTTGAAGCTAAATCATACGTTCCGCATGGATTTAAAGCTAACTCGTTTGTTTCGCATGCAGTTGAAGCTAAATCATGTATATCACAGGTCTTTGAAGCTAAACCATTTGTTTCGCATGGATTTGATGATCAGCCTTCTACTTCGCATTGATTTGAGGCTGAATCCTGTGTTTCGCATGGATTTGAAGCTAACTCGTTTGTTTCGCATGTAGTTGAAGCTAAATCATGTGTATCACAAGTGTTTGAAGCTAAACCATTTTTTTCGCATGGATTCGAAGATAACCCTTCTACTTCGCATTGATTTGGACCTAAATCATGTGTTTCGCATGGATTTGAAGCAAAGCCTTCTACTTCGCATTGATTTGGAGTTAAATCATGTGTTTCGCTTGGATTTAAAGCTAACTCGTTTGTTTCGCATGCAGTTGAAGATAAGTAATGCATATCACAAGTATTTGAAGATAAACCATTTGATTCCCATGGATTTGGAGCTATGCCTTCTACTTCGCATTGATTTGAAACGCAATCATATGCTTCGCTTGGATTTGAAGCTAACTCGTTTGTTTCGCATGCTGTTGAAGCTAAATCATGTATAACACAAGTATTTGAAGCTAAACCATTTGTTTCGCATGGATGTGAAGCTAAGCCTTCATCTTCGCGTTGACTTGATGCTGCATCATATTTTCGGTTGGATTTGAAGCTAGCTCGTTTGTTTCGCATGCACTTGAAGCTGAACCATGTATATCACAAGTATTTGGAGATAAACCATTTGATTCCCATGGATATCAAGCTATGCCTTCTACTTCGCATTGATTTGGAGCTAAATCATGTGTTTCGCTTTGATTTGAAGCTAACTCGTTTTTTTCGCATGCTGTTGAAGCTAAATCATGTATATCACAAGTATTTGAAGCTAAACCATTTGATTCGCATGGATTCGAAGATAAACCTTCTCCTTCGCATTGGTTTTAATCTAAATCATGTGTTTCGCATGGATTTAAAGCTAACTCGATTGTTTCGCACGCAATTGAAGCTAAATCATGTATATCACAGCTATTTGTAGCAAAACCATTTGTTTCGCATGGATTTGAAGATAAGCCTTCTACTTCGCATTGATTTGAAGCTAAATCATGTGATTCACATGCAGCTGAAGCTAACTCGTCTGTTTCGCATGCTGTTGAAGGTAAATCATGTATATCACAAGAATTTGAAGCTAAACCGTTTGTTTCGCATGAATTTGAAGATCAGCCTTCTAGTTCGCATTGATTTGAGGCTGAATCCTGTGTTTCGCATGGATTTGAAGCTAACTCGTTTGTTTCGCATGCACTTGAATATAAATCAAGTATATCACAAGTATTTGAAGCTAAACCGTTTGATTCGCATGGATTTGAAGCTAAGCCTTCTACATCGCATTGATTTGAAGATAAATCATGTATTTCGTTGGGATTTTGAAGCTAACTCGTTTGTTTCGCACGCACTTGAATCTAAATCATGTATATCACAAGTATTTGAAGCTAAAACATTTGATTCGCATGGATTTGAAACTCAGCATTCTACTTCGCATTGATTTGAAGCTAAATCATGTGTTCCGCATGGATTTTAAGCTAACTCGTTTGTATCACATGCAGTTGAAGTTAAATCATGTATATCACAAGTATTTGAAGTTAAACGATTTGTTTCGCATGGATTTGAAGATAAGCCCTATACTTCGCATTGATTTGCAGCAAAATCATGTGTTTCGTATGGATTTGAAGCCAACTCGTTTGTTTCGCATGCAGTTGAAGCTAAATTATGTATATTACAAGCATTTGATGCTAAACAATTTGTTTCGCTTGGATATAAAGCTGAGCCTTCTTCTTCGCATTGATTTGAAGCTAAATCATGTATTTCGCATGGATTTGAAGCTAACTCGTTTGTTTCGCATGCCGTTGGAGCTAAATCATGTATATCACAAGTGTTTGAACCTAAATCATGTGTTTCGCATGGATTCGAAGATAACCCTTCTACTTCGCATTGATTTGAAGCTAAATCATGTTTTTCGCATGGCTTTGAAGCAAAGCCTTCTACTTCGCATTGATTTGGAGTTAAATCATGTGTTTCGCATGGATTTAAAGCTAAATCGTTGTTTCGCATGCAGTTGAAGCTAAATCATGTATATCACAAGTGTTTGAAGCTAAACCATTTGATTCCCATGGATTTGAAGCTATGCCTTCTACTTCGCATTGATTTGGTGCTAAATCATGTGTTTCGCATGGATTTAAAGCTAACTCGTTTGTTTCGCATGAAGTTGAAGATAAGTCATGCATATCACAAGTATTTGAAGATAAACCATTTGATTCCCATGGATTTGAAGCTATGCCTTCTACTTCGCATTGATTTGGAGCTAAATCATGTGTTTCGCATGGATTTAAAGCTAACTCGTTTGTTTCGCATGCAGTTGAAGCTAAATCATGTATATCACAATTTGTTTGAAGCTAAACCATTTGTTTTGCATGGATTCGAAGATAATCCTTCTTCTTCGCATTGATTTGAAGCTAAATCATGTGTTTCGCATGGATTTGAAGCAATGCCTTCTACTTCGCATTGATTTGGAGTTAAATCATGTGTTTCGCTTGGATTTAAAGCTAACTCGTTTGTTTCGCATGCAGTTGAAGATAAGTAATGCATATCACAAGTATTTGGAGATAAACCATTTGATTCCCATGGATATCAAGCTATGCCTTCTACTTCGCATTGATTTGGAGCTAAATCATGTGTTTCGCTTGGATTTGAAGCTAACTCGTTTGTTTCGCATACTGTTGAAGCTAAATCATGTATATCACAAGTGTTTGAAGCTAAACCATTTGTTTCGCATGGATTCGTAGATAACCCTTCTACTTCGCATTGATTTGAAGCTAAATCATGTGTTGCGCATGGATTAGAACCTTACTCGTGTGTTTCGCACGCAGTTGAAGCTAAATCATGTATATCACAAGTATTTCAAGCTAAACCATTTGATTCGCACGGATTTGATGATAACCCTTCTAGTTCGCATTGATTTGAAGCTAAATCATTTGTTTCGCATTGATTTGAAACTGACTCGTTTGTTTCGCATGCAGTTGAAGCTAAGTCATGTATATCACAAGTATTTGAAGATAAACCATTTGATTCCCATGGATTTGAAGCTATGCCTTCTACTTCGCATTGATTTGGAGCTAAATCATGTGTTTCGCATGGATTTAAAGCTAACTCGTTTGTTTCGCATGCACTTGAAGGTAAATCATGTATATCACAAGTTTTTGAAGCTAAACCATTTGTTTCGCATGGATTCGGAGGTAACCCTTCTACTTCGCATTGATTTGAAGCTAAATCATGTGTTGCGCATCGATTAGAAGCTAACTCGTTTGTTTCGCGTGCAGTTGAAGCTAAATCATGTATATCACAAGTATTTGAAGCTAAACCATTTTATTCCCATGGATTTGAAGATAAGCCTCCTACTTCGCATTGATTTGATGCTAAATCATGCGTTTCGCATGGATTTGAAACTAAGCCTTCTACCTCGCATTGATTTGAAGCTAAATAATGTGTTTCGCTTGGATTTTAAGCTAACTCGTTTGTATCACATGCAGTTGAAGTTAAATCATGTATATCACAAGTATTTTATGCTAAACGATTTGTTTCGCATGGATTCGAAGATAACCTTTCTACTTCACTTTGATTTGAAGCTAAATCATGTGTTTCGCATGGATTTGAAGCTAACTCGTTTGTTTCGCATGCTGTTGAAGCTAAATCATGTATATCACAAGTATTTGAAGCTAAACCATTTGATTCCCATGGATTTGAAGCTATGCCTTCTACTTCGCATTGATTTGTAGCTACATCATGTGTTTCGCATGGATTTAAAGCTAACTCGTTTGTTTCGAATGCACTTGAATATAAATCAAGTATATCACAAGTATTTGAAGCTAAACCGTTTGATTCGCATGGATTTGAAGCTAAGCCTTCTACCTCGCATTGATGTGAATATAAATCATGTATTTCGCTGGGATTTTGAAGGTAACTCGTTTGTTTCGCACGCACTTGAATCTAAATCAAGTATATCACAAGTATTTGAAGCTAAACCGTTTGATTCGCATGGATTTGAAGCTAAGCCTTCTACTTCGTATTGATTTGATAATGAATCATGTGTTTCGCTTGTATTTGAAGCACAGCCTTCTACTTCGCATTGATATGAAGCTAAATAATGTGTTTCGCTTGGATTTTAAGCTAACTCGTTTGTTTCACATGTAGTTGAAGTTAAATCATGCATATCACAAGTATTTGAAGATAAACCATTTGATTCCCATGGATTTGAAGCTATGCCTTCTACTTCGCATTTAATTGGAGCTAAATCATGTGTTTCGCATGGATTTAAAGCTAACTCGTTTGTTTCGCATGCAGTTGAAGCTAAGTCATGTATATCACAAGTGTTTGAAGCTAAATCATTTGTTTCGCATGGATTCGAAGATAACCCTCCTACTTCGCATTGATTTGAAGCTAAATCATGTGTTTCGCATGTATGTGAAGCAAAGCCTTCTACTTCGCATTGATTTGGAGTTAAACCATGTGTTTCGCATGGATTTAAAGCTAACTCGTTGTTTCGCATGCAGTTGAAGCTAAATCATGTATATCACAAGTGTTTGAAGCTAAACCATTTGTTTCGCATGGATTCGAAGATAACCCTTCTACTTCGCATTGGTTTGAAGCTAAATCATTTGTTTCGCATGGATATGAAGCTAACTCGTTTGTTTCGCATGCTGTTGAAGCTAACTCATGTATATCACAAGTATTTGAATATGAACCATTTGATTAGCATGGATTCGAAGATCGCCCCTCTTCTTCGCATTGATTTGAAGATAATCATGTGTTTCGCAAGGATTTGATGCTAACTCGTTTGTTTCGCATGCAGTTGAAGCTAAATCATGTATATCACAAGTATTTGAAGCTAAACGATTTGTTTCGCATGGATTTGAAGATAAGCCTTCTTCTTCGCATTGATTTGAAGCTAAATCATGTATTTCGCATGGATTTGAAGCTAACCCGTTTGTTTCGCATGCTGTTGAAGCTAAATCATGTATATCACAAGTGTTTGAAGCTAAATCATTTGTTTCGCATGGATTCGAAGATAACACTTCTACTTCGCATTGATTTGAAGCTAAATCATGTTTTTCGCATGGATTTGAAGCAAAGCCTTCTACTTCGCATTGATTTGGAGTTAAATCATGTGTTTCGCATGGATTTAAAGCTAACTCGTTGTTTCGTATGCAGTTGAAGCTAAATCATGTATATCACAAGTGTTTGAAGCTACACCATTTGTTTCGCATGGATTCGTAGATAACCCTTCTACTTCGCATTGATTTGAAGCTAAATCATGTGTTGCGCATGGATTAGAACCTTACTCGTTTGTTTCGCATGCAGTTGAATCTAAATCATGTATATCACAAGTATTTCAAGCTAAACCATTTGATTCGCACGGATTTGATGATAACCCTTCTAGTTCGCATTGATTTGAAGCTAAATCATTTGTTTCGCATGGATTTGAAACTGACTTGTTTGTTTCGCATGCAGTTGAAGCTAAGTCATGTATATCACAAGTATTTGAAGATAAACCATTTGATTCCCATGGATTTGAAGCTATGCTTTCTACTTCGCATTGATTTGGAGCTAAATCATGTGTTTCGCATGGATTTAAAGCTAACTCGTTTGTTTCGCATGCACTTGAAGCTAAATCATGTATATCACAAGTGTTTGAAGCTAAACCATTTGTTTCGCATGGATTCGATGGTAACCCTTCTACTTCGCATTGATTTGAAGCTAAATCATGTGTTGCGCATCGATTAGAAGCTAACTCCTTTGTTTCGCGTGCAGTTGAAGCTAAATCATGTATATGACAAGTATTTGAAGCTAAACCATTTTATTCCCATGGATTTGAAGATAAGCCTCCTACTTCGCATTGATTTGATGCTAAATCATGCGTTTCGCATGGATTTGAACCTAAGCCTTCTACCTCGCATTGATTTGAAGCTAAATAATGTGTTTCGCCTGGATTTTAAGCTAACTCGTTTGTATCACATGCAGTTGAAGTTAAATCATGTATATCACAAGTATTTTATGCTAAACGATTTGTTTCGCATGGATTCGAAGATAACCTTTCTACTTCACTTTGATTTGAAGCTAAATCATGTGTTTCGCATGGATTTGAAGCTAACTCGTTTGTTTCGCATGCTGTTGAAGCTAAATCATGTATATCACAAGTATTTGAAGCTAAACCATTTGATTCCCATGGATTTGAAGCTATGCCTTCTACTTCGCATTGATTTGGAGCTACATCATGTGTTTCGCATGGATTTAAAGCTAACTCGTTTGTTTCGAATGCACTTGAATATAAATCAAGTATATCACAAGTATTTGAAGCTAAACCGTTTGATTCGCATGGATTTGAAGCTAAGCCTTCTACCTCGCATTGATGTGAATATAAATCATGTATTTCGCTGGGATTTTGAAGGTAACTCGTTTGTTTCGCACGCACTTGAATCTAAATCAAGTATATCACAAGTATTTGAAGCTAAACCGTTTGATTCGCATGGATTTGAAGCTAAGCCTTCTACTTCGTATTGATTTGATAATGAATCATGTGTTTCGCTTGTATTTGTAGCACAGCCTTCTACTTCGCATTGATATGAAGCTAAATAATGTGTTTCGCTTGGATTTTAAGCTAACTCGTTTGTTTCACATGTAGTTGAAGTTAAATCATGAATATCACAAGTATTTGAAGCTACACCATTTGTTTCGCATGGATTCGTAGATAACCCTTCTACTTCGCATTGATTTGAAGCTAAATCATGTGTTGCGCATGGATTAGAACCTTACTCGTTTGTTTCGCATGCAGTTGAAGCTAAATCATGTATATCACAAGTATTTCAAGCTAAACCATTTGATTCGCACGGATTTGATGATAACCCTTCTAGTTCGCATTGATTTGATGCTAAATCATGCGTTTCGCATGGATTTGAACCTAAGCCTTCTACCTCGCATTGATTTGAAGCTAAATAATGTGTTTCGCCTGGATTTTAAGCTAACTCGTTTGTATCACATGCAGTTGAAGTTAAATCATGTATATCACAAGTATTTTATGCTAAACGATTTGTTTCGCATGGATTCGAAGATAACCTTTCTTCTTCACTTTGATTTGAAGCTAAATCATGTGTTTCGCATGGATTTGAAGCTAACTCGTTTGTTTCGCATGCTGTTGAAGCTAAATCATGTATATCACAAGTATTTGAAGCTAAACCATTTGATTCCCATGGATTTGAAGCTATGCCTTCTACTTCGCATTGATTTGGAGCTACATCATGTGTTTCGCATGGATTTAAAGCTAACTCGTTTGTTTCGAATGCACTTGAATATAAATCAAGTATATCACAAGTATTTGAAGCTAAACCGTTTGATTCGCATGGATTTGAAGCTAAGCCTTCTACCTCGCATTGATGTGAATATAAATCATGTATTTCGCTGGGATTTTGAAGGTAACTCGTTTGTTTCGCACGCACTTGAATCTAAATCAAGTATATCACAAGTATTTGAAGCTAAACCGTTTGATTCGCATGGATTTGAAGCTAAGCCTTCTACTTCGTATTGATTTGATAATGAATCATGTGTTTCGCTTGTATTTGTAGCACAGCCTTCTACTTCGCATTGATATGAAGCTAAATAATGTGTTTCGCATGGATTTAAAGCTAACTCGTTTGTTTCGCATGCACTTGAAGCTAAATCATGTATACCACAAGTGTTTGCAGCGAAACCATTTGTTTCGCATGGATTCGGAGGTAACCCTTCTACTTCGCATTGATTTGAAGCTAAATCATGTGTTGCGCATCGATTAGAAGCTAACTCGTTTGTTTCGCGTGCAGTTGAAGCTAAATCATGTATATCACAAGTATTTGAAGCTAAACCATTTTATTCCCATGGATTTGAAGATAAGCCTCCTACTTCGCATTGATTTGATGCTAAATCATGCGTTTCGCATGGATTTGAACCTAAGCCTTCTACCTCGCATTGATTTGAAGGTAAATAATGTGTTTCGCTTGGATTTTAAGCTAACTCGATTGTTTCGCACGCACTTGAATCTAAATCAAGTATATCACAAGTATTTGAAGCTAAACCGTTTGATTCGCATGGATTTGAAGCTAAGCCTTCTACTTCGTATTGATTTGATAATGAATCATGTGTTTCGCTTGTATTTGAAGCACAGCCTTCTACTTCGCATTGATATGAAGCTAAATAATGTGTTTTCCTTGGATTTTAAGCTAACTCGTTTGTTTCACATGTAGTTGAAGTTAAATCATGAATATCACAAGTATTTGAAGCTAAACGGTTTGTTTCGCATGGATTTGAAGATAAGCCTCCTACTTCGCATTGATTTGATGCAAAATCATGTGTTTCGCATGGATTTGAAGCTAACTCGTTTGTTTCGCATGCAGCTGATGTTGAATCATGTATATCACAAGTATTTGCAGCTAAACCATTTGTTTCGCATGGATTAGTAGATAAGCCTTCTACTTCGCATCGATTTGAAACTAAATCATGTGTTTCGCATGGTTTTTGAAGCTAACTCGTTTGTTTCGCATGCTGTTGAAGCTAAATCTTGTATATCACAAGTGTTTGAAGCTAAACCATTTGTTTCGCATGGATTCGAAGCTAACTCGTTTGTTTCGCATGCTGTTGAAGCTAAATCATATATATCACAAGTATTTGAAGCTAAACCATTTGATTCGCACGGATTTCATGATAACCCTTCTAGTTCGCATTGATTTGAATTTAAATCATTTGTTTCGCATGGTTTTCAAGCTAACTCGTTTGTTTCGCATGCAGTTGAAGATAAGTCATGCATATCACAAGTATTTGAAGATAAACCATTTGATTCCCATGGATTTGAAGCTATGCCTTCTACTTCGCATTTAATTGGAGCTAAATCATGTGTTTCGCATGGATTTAAAGCTAACTCGTTTGTTTCGCATGCAGTTGAAGCTAAATCATGTATATCACAAGTGTTTGAAGCTAAATCATTTGTTTCGCATGGATTCGAAGATAACCCTCCTACTTCGCATTGATTTGAAGCTAAATCATGTGTTTCGCATGGATGTGAAGCAAAGCCTTCTACTTCGCATTGATTTGGAGTTAAACCATGTGTTTCGCATGGATTTAAAGCTAACTCGTTGTTTCGCATGCAGTTGAAGCTAAATCATGTATATCACAAGTGTTTGAAGCTAAACCATTTGTTTCGCATGGATTCGAAGATAACCCTTCTACTTCGCATTGGTTTGAAGCTAAATCATTTGTTTCGCATGGATATGAAGCTAACTCGTTTGTTTCGCATGCTGTTGAAGCTAACTCATGTATATCACAAGTATTTGAATATGAACCATTTGATTAGCATGGATTCGAAGATCGCCCCTCTTCTTCGCATTGATTTGAAGATAATCATTTGTTTCGCAAGGATTTGATGCTAACTCGTTTGTTTCGCATGCAGTTGAAGCTAAATCATGTATATCACAAGTATTTGAAGCTAAACGATTTGTTTCGCATGGATTTGAAGATAAGCCTCCTACTTCGCATTGATTTGGAGCTAAATCATGTGTTTCGCATTGATTTAAAGCTAACTCGTTTGTTTCGCATGCACTTGAATATAAATCAAGTATATCACAAGTATTTGAAGCTAAACCGTTTGATTCGCATGGATTTGAAGCTAAGCTTTCTACTTCGCATTAAATTGAAGCTAAATCATGTGTTTCGCATGGATGTGAAGCAAAGCCTTCTACTTCGCATTGATTTGGAGTTAAATCATGTGTTTCGCATGGATTTAAAGCAAACTCGTTGTTTCGCATGCAGTTGAAGCTAAATCATGTATATCACAAGTGTTTGAAGCTAAACCATTTGTTTCGCATGGATTTGAAGATAAGCCTCCTACTTCGCATTGATTTGGAGCTAAATCATGTGTTTCGCATGGATTTAAAGCTAACTCGTTTGTTTCGCATGCACTTGAATATAAATCAAGTATATCACAAGTATTTGAAGCTAAACCGTTTGATTCGCATGGATTTGAAGCTAAGCTTTCTACTTCGCATTAAATTGAAGCTAAATCATGTGTTTCGCATGGATTTGAAGCTAACACGTTTGTTTCGCATGCTGTTGAAGCTAAATCATGTATAACACAAGTATTTGAAGCTAAACCATTTGTTTCGCATGGATTTGAAGCTAAGCCTTCATCTTCGCGTTGACTTGATGCTATATCATATTTTCGGTTGGATTTGAAGCTAGCTCGTTTGTTTCGCATGCACTTGAAGCTGAACCATGTATATCACAAGTATTTGAAGCTAAACCGTTTGATTGGCATGGATTTGAAGCTAAGCCTTCTACTTCGCATTAAATTGAAGCTAAATCATGTGTTTGGCATGGATTTGAAGCTAAATCATCTGTTTCGCATGCTGTTGAAGCTAAATCAAGTATATCACAAGTATTTGAAGCAAAACCATTTGATTCGCACGGATTTGATGATAACCCTTCTAGTTCGCATTGACTTGAATTTAAATCATGTGTTTCGCATGGATTTGAAGCTAACTCGTTTGTTTCGCATGCAGTTGAAGATAAGTCATGCATATCACAAGTATTTGAAGATAAACCATTTGATTCCCATGGATTTGAAGCTATGCCTTCTACTTCGCATTGATTTGGAGCTAAATCATGTGTTTCGCATGGATTTAAAGCTAACTCGTTTGTTTCGCATGCAGTTGAAGCTAAATCATGTATATCAAAATTTGTTTGAAGCTAAACCAATTGTTTTGCATGGATTCGAAGATAATCCTTCTTCTTCGCATTGATTTGAAGCTAAATCATGTGTTTCGCATGGATTTGAAGCTATGCCTTCTACTTCACATTGATTTGGAGTTAAATCATGTGTTTCGCTTGGATTTAAAGCTAACTCGTTTGTTTCGCATGCAGTTGAAGATAAGTAATGCATATCACAAGTATTTGAAGATAAACCATTTGATTCCCATGGATTTGGAGCTATGCCTTCTACTTCGCATTGATTTGGAGCTAAATCATGTGTTTCGCATGGATTTAAAGCTAACTCGTTTGTTTCGCATGCTGTTGAAGCTAAATCATGTATAACACAAGTATTTGAAGCTAAACCATTTGATTCGCATGGATTCGAAGATAAACCTTCTCCTTCGCATTGGATTTAATCTGAACCATGTGTTTCGCATGGATTTAAAGCTAACTCGATTGATTCGCACGCAATTGAAGCTAAATCATGTATATCACAGCTATTTGTAGCAAAACCATTTGTTTCGCATGGATTTGAAGATAAGCCTTCTACTTCGCATTGATTTGAAGCTAAATCATGTGATTCACATGCAGTTGAAGCTAACTCGTCTGTTTCGCATGCTGTTGAAGGTAAATCATGTATATCACAAGTATTTGAAGCTAAACCATTTGTTTCGTATGAATTTGAAGATCAGCCTTCTAGTTCGCATTGATTTGAGGCTGAATCCTGTGTTTCGCATGGATTTGAAGCTAACTCGTTTGTTTCGCATGCACTTGAATATAAATCAAGTATATCACAAGTATTTGAAGCTAAACCGTTTGATTCGTATGGATTCGAAGATAACCCTTCTACTTCGCATTGATTTGAAGTTAAATCATGTGTTTCGCATGGATTTGAAGTTAACTCGTTTGTTTCGCATGCAGTTGAAGCTAAATCATGTATATCACAAGTGTTTGAAGCTAAACCATTTGATTCGCACGGATTTCATGATAACCCTTCTAGTTCGCATTGATTTGAATTTAAATCATTTGTTTCGCATGGTTTTCAAGCTAACTCGTTTGTTTCGCATGCAGTTGAAGATAAGTCATGCATATCACAAGTATTTGAAGATAAACCATTTGATTCCCATGGATTTGAAGATATGCCTTCTACTTCGCATTTAATTGGAGCTAAATCATGTGTTTCGCATGGATTTAAAGCTAACTCGTTTGTTTCGCATGCAGTTGAAGCTAAATCATGTATATCACAAGTGTTTGAAGCTAAATTATTTGTTTCGCATGGATTCGAAGATAACCCTCCTACTTCGCATTGATTTGAAGCTAAATCATGTGTTTCGCATGGATGTGAAGCAAAGCCTTCTACTTCGCATTGATTTGGAGTTAAACCATGTGTTTCGCATGGATTTAAAGCTAACTCGTTGTTTCGCATGCAGTTGAAGCTAAATCATGTATATCACAAGTGTTTGAAGCTAAACCATTTGTTTCGCATGGATTCGAAGATAACCCTTCTACTTCGCATTGGTTTGAAGCTAAATCATTTGTTTCGCATGGATATGAAGCTAACTCGTTTGTTTCGCATGCTGTTGAAGCTAACTCATGTATATCACAAGTATTTGAATATGAACCATTTGATTAGCATGGATTCGAAGATCGCCCCTCTTCTTCGCATTGATTTGAAGATAATCATGTGTTTCGCAAGGATTTGATGCTAACTCGTTTGTTTCGCATGCAGTTGAAGCTAAATCATGTATATCACAAGTATTTGAAGCTAAACGATTTGTTTCGCATGGATTTGAAGATAAGCCTCCTACTTCGCATTGATTTGGAGCTAAATCATGTGTTTCGCATTGATTTAAAGCTAACTCGTTTGTTTCGCATGCACTTGAATATAAATCAAGTATATCACAAGTATTTGAAGCTAAACCGTTTGATTCGCATGGATTTGAAGCTAAGCTTTCTACTTCGCATTAAATTGAAGCTAAATCATGTGTTTCGCATGGATGTGAAGCAAAGCCTTCTACTTCGAATTGATTTGGAGTTAAATCATGTGTTTCGCATGGATTTAAAGCAAACTCGTTGTTTCGCATGCAGTTGAAGCTAAATCATGTATATCACAAGTGTTTGAAGCTAAACCATTTGTTTCGCATGGATTTGAAGATAAGCCTCCTACTTCGCATTGATTTGGAGCTAAATCATGTGTTTCGCATGGATTTAAAGCTAACTCGTTTGTTTCGCATGCACTTGAATATAAATCAAGTATATCACAAGTATTTGAAGCTAAACCGTTTGATTCGCATGGATTTGAAGCTAAGCTTTCTACTTCGCATTAAATTGAAGCTAAATCATGTGTTTCGCATGGATTTGAAGCTAACACGTTTGCTTCGCATGCTGTTGAAGCTAAATCATGTATAACACAAGTATTTGAAGCTAAACCATTTGTTTCGCATGGATTTGAAGCTAAGCCTTCATCTTCGCGTTGACTTGATGCTATATCATATTTTCGGTTGGATTTGAAGCTAGCTCGTTTGTTTCGCATGCACTTGAATATAAATCAAGTGTATCACAAGTATTTGAAGCTAAACCGTTTGATTGGTATTGATTTGAAGCTAAGCCTTCTACATCGCATTGATTTTAAGATAAATCATGTATTTCGTTGGGATTTTGAAGCTAACTCGTTTGTTTCCCACGCACTTGAATCTAAATCATGTATATCACAAGTATTTGAAGCTAAAACATTTGATTCGCATGGATTTGAAACTCAGCATTCTACTTCGCATTGATTTGAAGCTAAATCATGTGTTCCGCATGGATTTTAAGCTAACTCGTTTGTATCACATGCAGTTGAAGTTAAATCATGTATATCACAAGTATTTGAAGCTAAACGATTTGTTTCGCATGGATTTGAAGATAAGCCCTATACTTCGCATTGATTTGCAGCAAAATCATGTGTTTCGTATGGATTTGAAGCCAACTCGTTTGTTTCGCATGCAGTTGAAGCTAAATTATGTATATCACAAGCATTTGATGCTAAACAATTTGTTTCGCTTGGATTTAAAGCTGTGCCTTCTTCTTCGCATCGATTTGAAGCTAAATCATGTATTTCGCATGGATTTGAAGCTAACTCGTTTGTTTCGCATGCCGTTGGAGCTAAATCATGTATATCACAAGTGTTTGAACCTAAATCATGTGTTTCGCATGGATTCGAAGATAACCCTTCTACTTCGCATTGATTTGAAGCTAAATCACGTTTTTCGCATGGATTTGAAGCAATGCCTTCTACTTCGCATTGATTTGGAGTTAAATCATGTGTTTCGCATGGATTTAAAGCTAAATCGTTGTTTCGCATGCAGTTGAAGCTAAATCATGTATATCACAAGTGTTTGAAGCTAAACCATTTGATTCCCATGGATTTGAAGCTATGCCTTCTACTTCACATTGATTTGGTGCTAAATCATGTGTTTCGCATGGATTTAAAGCTAACTCGTTTGTTTCGCATGCAGCTGAAGCTAAATCATGTATATCACAAGCATTTGAAGCTAAACCATTTGTTTCGCATGGATTTGAAACTACGTCTTCTACTTCGCATTGATTTGGTGCTAAATAATTTGTTTCGCTTGGATTTGAAGTTAAGCCTTCTACTACGCATTGATTTGAAGTTAAAGCATGTGTTTCGCATGGATTTGAAGCTAACTCGTTTGTTTCATATGCAGTTGAAGTTAAATCATGAATATCACAAGTATTTGAAGCTAAACGGTTTGTTTCGCATGGATTTGAAGATAAGCCTCCTACTTCGCATTGATTTGATACTAAATCATGTGTTTCGCATGGATTTGATGCTAACTCGTTTATATCGCATGCAGTTGAACCTAAATCATGTATATCACAAGTATTTGAAGCTAAACCATTTGATTCCCTTTGATTTGAAGATATGCCTTCTACTTCGCATTGATTTGGAGCTAAATCATGTGTTTCGCATGGATTAAAAGCTAACTCGTTTGTTTCGCATGCACTTGAATATAAATCAAGTATATCACAAGCGTTTGAAGATAAACCATTTGTTTCGCATGGATTTGAAACCACGCCTTCTACTTCGCATTGATTTGAAGCTAAATAATTTGTTTCGCTTGGATTTGAAGCTAAGCCTTCTACTACGCATTGATTTGAAGCTAAATCATGTGTTTCGCATGGATTTGAAGCTAACTCTTTTGTTTCGCCTACATTTCAAGCTATATCACTTATGTTCACAAGTATGTGAAGCTAAATCATTCGTTTCGCATGGATTCGAACATCAGCCTTCTGCTTCGCATTGTTTTGATGCTAAATCATGTGTTTCGCATGGATTTAAAGCTAACTCGTTTGTTTCGCATGCAGTTGAAGCCAAATCATGTATATCACAAGTGTTTGAAGCTATACCATTTGTTTCGCATGGATTCGACGATAACCCTTCTACTTCACATTGACTTGAAGCTAAATCATGTGTTTCGCATGGATTTGAAGCTAACTCGTATGTTTCGCATGCTGTTGAAGCTAAATCATGTATATCACAGTATTTGAAGCTAAACCATTTGATTCCCATGGATTTGAAGCTATGCCCTCTACTTCGCATTGATTTGAAGCTAAATTATGTGTTTCGCTTGGATTTGAAGCTAACTCGTTTGTTCCGCATGCAGTTGAAGCTAAATCATGTATATCACAAGTGTTTGAAGCTAAACCATTTGATTCGAATGGATTCGAAGATAACCCTTCTACTTCGCATTGGTTTGAAGCTAAATCATGTGTTTCGCATGGATTTGAAGCTAACTCGTTTTTTTCGCATGCTGTTGAAGCTAAATCATGTATATCACAAGTATTTGAAGCTAAACCATTTGATTCGCATGGATTCGAAGATAAACCTTCTCCTTCGCATTGGTTTTAATCTAAATCATGTGTTTCGCATGGATTTAAAGCTAACTCGATTGTTTCGCACGCAATTGAAGCTAAATCATGTACATCACAGCTATTTGTAGCAAAACCATTTGATACCCATGGATTTGAAGCTATGCCTTATACTTCGCATTGATTTGGAGCTAAATCATGTGTTTCGCTTGGATTTAAAGCTAACTCGTTTGTTTCGCATGCACTTGACCCTAAATCATATATATCACTAGTGTTTTAAGCTAAACCATTTGTTTTGAATGGATTCGAAGATAATCCTTCTACTTCGCATTGATTTGAAGCTAAATCATACGTTTCGCATGGATTTAAAGCTAACTCGTTTGTTTCGCATGCAGTTGAAGCTAAATCATGTATATCACAGGTCTTTGAAGCTAAACCATTTGTTTCGCATGGATTTGAAGATCAGCCTTCTACTTCGCATTGATTTGAGGCTGAATCCTGTGTTTCGCTTGGATTTAAAGCTAACTCGTTTGTTTCGCATGCAGTTGAAGCTAAATCATGTGTATCACAAGTGTTTGAAGCTAAACCATTTGTTTCGCATGGATTCGAAGATAACCCTTCTACTTCGCATTGATTTGAAGCTAAATCATGTTTTTCGCATGGATTTGAAGCAAAGCCTTCTACTTCGCATTGATTTGGAGTTAAATCATGTGTTTCGCATGGATTTACAGCTAAATCGTTGTTTCGCATGCAGTTGAAGCTAAATCATGTATATCACAAGTGTTTGAAGCTAAACCATTTGATTCCCATGGATTTGAAGCTATGCCTTCTACTTCGCATTGATTTGGTGCTAAATCATGTGTTTCGCATGGATTTAAAGCTAACTCGTTTGTTTCGCATGCAGTTGAAGCTAAATCATGTATATCAAAATTTGTTTGAAGCTAAACCATTTGTTTTGCATGGATTCGAAGATAATCCTTCTTCTTCGAATTGATTTGAATCTAAATCATGTGTTTCGCATGGATTTGAAGCAAAGCCTTCTACTTCGCATTGATTTGGAGTTAAATCATGTGTTTCGCTTGGATTTAAAGCTAACTCGTTTGTTTCGCATGCAGTTGAAGATAAGTAATGCATATCACAAGTATTTGAAGATAAACCATTTGATTCCCATGGATTTGGAGCTATGCCTTCTACTTCGCATTGATTTGGAACTAAATCATGTGTTTCTCATGGATTTAAAGCTAACTCGTTTGTTTCGCATGCAGTTGAAGCTAAATCATGTATATCACAAGTGTTTGAAGCTAAATCATTTGTTTCGCATGGATTCGAAGATAACCCTTCTACTTCGCATTGATTTGAAGCTAAATCATGTTTTTCGCATGGATTTGAAGCAAAGCCTTCTACTTCGCATTGATTTGGAGTTAAATCATGTGTTTCGCATGGATTTAAAGCTAAATCGTTGTTTCGCATGCAGTTGAAGCTAAATCATGTATATCACAAGTGTTTGAAGCTAAACCATTTGATTCCCATGGATTTGAAGCTATGCCTTCTACTTCGCATTGATTTGGTGCTAAATCATGTGTTTCGCATGGATTTAAAGCTAACTCGTTTGTTTCGCATGCAGTTGAAGCTAAATCATGTATATCACAAGTGTTTGAAGCTAAACCATTTGACTCGCACGGATTTGATGATAACCCTTCTAGTTCGCATTGACTTGAATTTAAATCATGTGTTTCGCATGGATTTGAAGCTAACTCGTTTGTTTCGCATGCAGTTGAAGATAAGTCATGCATATCACAAGTATTTGAAGATAAACCATTTGATTCCCATGGATTTGAAGCTATGCCTTCTACTTCGCATTGATTTGGAGCTAAATCATGTGTTTCGCATGGATTTAAAGCTAACTCGTTTGTTTCGCATGCAGTTGAAGCTAAATCATGTATATCAAAATTTGTTTGAAGCTAAACCATTTGTTTTGCATGGATTCGAAGATAATCCTTCTTCTTCGCATTGATTTGAAGCTAAATCATGTGTTTCGCATGGATTTGAAGCAAAGCCTTCTACTTCGCATTGATTTGGAGTTAAATCATGTGTTTCGCTTGGATTTAAAGCTAACTCGTTTGTTTCGCATGCAGTTGAAGATAAGTAATGCATATCACAAGTATTTGAAGATAAACCATTTGATTCCCATGGATTTGGAGCTATGCCTTCTACTTCGCATTGATTTGGAGCTAAATCATGTGTTTCTCATGGATTTAAAGCTAACTCGTTTGTTTCGCATGCAGTTGAAGCTAAATCATGTATATCACAAGTGTTTGAAGCTAAACCATTTGATTCCCATGGATTTGAAGCTATGCCTTCTACTTCGCATTGATTTGGTGCTAAATCATGTGTTTCGCATGGATTTAAAGCTAACTCGTTTGTTTCGCATGCAGTTGAAGCTAAATCATGTATATCACAAGTATTTGAAGCTAAACGGTTTGTTTCGCATGGATTTGAAGATAAGCCTCCTACTTCGCATTGATTTGAGGCTGAATCCTGTGTTTCGCATGGATTTGAAGCTAACTCGTTTGTTTCGCATGCAGTTGAAGCTAAATCATGTATATCACAAGTGTTTGAAGCTAAACCGTTTGATTCGTATGGATTTGAAGCTAAGCCTTCTACATCGCATTGATTTTAAGATAAATCATGTATTTCGCATGGATTTAAAGCAAACTCGTTTGTTTCGCACGCACTTGAATCTAAATCATGTATATCACAAGTATTTGAAGCTAAAACATTTGATTCGCATGGATTTGAAGATAAGCCTCCTACTTCGCATTGATTTGGAGCTAAATCATGTGTTTCGCATGGATTTAAAGCTAACTCGTTTGTTTCGCATGCACTTGAATATAAATCAAGTATATCACAAGTATTTGAAGCTAAACCGTTTGATTCGCATGGATTTGAAGCTAAGCTTTCTACTTCGCATTAAATTGAAGCTAAATCATGTGTTTCGCATGGATTTGAAGCTAACACGTTTGTTTCGCATGCTGTTGAAGCTAAATCATGTATAACACAAGTATTTGAAGCTAAACCATTTGTTTCGCATGGATTTGAAGCTAAGCCTTCATCTTCGCGTTGACTTGATGCTATATCATATTTTCGGTTGGATTTGAAGCTAGCTCGTTTGTTTCGCATGCACTTGAAGCTGAACCATGTATATCACAAGTATTTGAAGCTAAACCGTTTGATTGGCATGGATTTAAAGCTAAGCCTTCTACTTCGCATTAAATTGAAGCTAAATCATGTGTTTGGCATGGATTTGAAGCTAAATCATCTGTTTCGCATGCTGTTGAAGCTAAATCAAGTATATCACAAGTATTTGAAGCAAAACCATTTGATTCGCACGGATTTGATGATAACCCTTCTAGTTCGCATTGACTTGAATTTAAATCATGTGTTCCGCATGGATTTGAAGCTAACTCGTTTGTTTCGCATGCAGTTGAAGATAAGTCATGCATATCACAAGTATTTGAAGATAAACCATTTGATTCCCATGGATTTGAAGCTATGCCTTCTACTTCGCATTGATTTGGAGCTAAATCATGTGTTTCGCATGGATTTAAAGCTAACTCGTTTGTTTCGCATGCAGTTGAAGCTAAATCATGTATATCAAAATTTGTTTGAAGCTAAACCAATTGTTTTGCATGGATTCGAAGATAATCCTTCTTCTTCGCATTGATTTGAAGCTAAATCATGTGTTTCGCATGGATTTGAAGCTATGCCTTCTACTTCGCATTGATTTGGAGTTAAATCATGTGTTTCGCTTGGATTTAAAGCTAACTCGTTTGTTTCGCATGCAGTTGAAGATAAGTAATGCATATCACAAGTATTTGAAGATAAACCATTTGATTCCCATGGATTTGGAGCTATGCCTTCTACTTCGCATTGATTTGGAGCTAAATCATGTGTTTCGCATGGATTTAAAGCTAACTCGTTTGTTTCGCATGCTGTTGAAGCTAAATCATGTATAACACAAGTATTTGAAGCTAAACCATTTGATTCGCATGGATTCGAAGATAAACCTTCTCCTTCGCATTGGTTTTAATCTGAATCATGTGTTTCGCATGGATTTAAAGCTAACTCGATTGATTCGCACGCAATTGAAGCTAAATCATGTATATCACAGCTATTTGTAGCAAAACCATTTGTTTCGCATGGATTTGAAGATAAGCCTTCTACTTCGCATTGATTTGAAGCTAAATCATGTGATTCACATGCAGTTGAAGCTAACTCGTCTGTTTCGCATGCTGTTGAAGGTAAATCATGTATATCACAAGTATTTGAAGCTAAACCATTTGTTTCGCATGAATTTGAAGATCAGCCTTCTAGTTCGCATTGATTTGAGGCTGAATCCTGTGTTTCGCATGGATTTGAAGCTAACTCGTTTGTTTCGCATGCAGTTGAAGCTAAATCATGTATATCACAAGTGTTTGAAGCTAAATCATTTGTTTCGCATGGATTCGAAGATAACCCTTCTACTTCGCATTGATTTGGAGCTAAATCATGTGTTTCGCATGGATTTAAAGCTAACTCGTTTGTTTCGCATGCACTTGAATATAAATCAAGTATATCACAAGTATTTGAAGCTAAACCGTTTGATTCGTATGGATTCGAAGATAACCCTTCTACTTCGCATTGATTTGAAGTTAAATCATGTGTTTCGCATGGATTTGAAGTTAACTCGTTTGTTTCGCATGCAGTTGAAGCTAAATCATGTATATCACAAGTGTTTGAAGCTAAACCATTTGATTCGCACGGATTTCATGATAACCCTTCTAGTTCGCATTGATTTGAATTTAAATCATTTGTTTCGCATGGTTTTCAAGCTAACTCGTTTGTTTCGCATGCAGTTGAAGATAAGTCATGCATATCACAAGTATTTGAAGATAAACCATTTGATTCCCATGGATTTGAAGCTATGCCTTCTACTTCGCATTTAATTGGAGCTAAATCATGTGTTTCGCATGGATTTAAAGCTAACTCGTTTGTTTCGCATGCAGTTGAAGCTAAATCATGTATATCACAAGTGTTTGAAGCTAAATTATTTGTTTCGCATGGATTCGAAGATAACCCTCCTACTTCGCATTGATTTGAAGCTAAATCATGTGTTTCGCATGGATGTGAAGCAAAGCCTTCTACTTCGCATTGATTTGGAGTTAAACCATGTGTTTCGCATGGATTTAAAGCTAACTCGTTGTTTCGCATGCAGTTGAAGCTAAATCATGTATATCACAAGTGTTTGAAGCTAAACGATTTGTTTCGCATGGATTTGAAGATAAGCCTCCTACTTCGCATTGATTTGGAGCTAAATCATGTGTTTCGCATTGATTTAAAGCTAACTCGTTTGTTTCGCATGCACTTGAATATAAATCAAGTATATCACAAGTATTTGAAGCTAAACCGTTTGATTCGCATGGATTTGAAGCTAAGCTTTCTACTTCGCATTAAATTGAAGCTAAATCATGTGTTTCGCATGGATGTGAAGCAAAGCCTTCTACTTCGCATTGATTTGGAGTTAAATCATGTGTTTAGCATGGATTTAAAGCAAACTCGTTGTTTCGCATGCAGTTGAAGCTAAATCATGTATATCACAAGTGTTTGAAGCTAAACCATTTGTTTCGCATGGATTTGAAGATAAGCCTCCTACTTCGCATTGATTTGGAGCTAAATCATGTGTTTCGCATGGATTTAAAGCTAACTCGTTTGTTTCGCATGCACTTGAATATAAATCAAGTATATCACAAGTATTTGAAGCTAAACCGTTTGATTCGCATGGATTTGAAGCTAAGCTTTCTACTTCGCATTAAATTGAAGCTAAATCATGTGTTTCGCATGGATTTGAAGCTAACACGTTTGTTTCGCATGCTGTTGAAGCTAAATCATGTATCACACAAGTATTTGAAGCTAAACCATTTGTTTCGCATGGATTTGAAGCTAAGCCTTCATCTTCGCGTTGACTTGATGCTATATCATATTTTCGGTTGGATTTGAAGCTAGCTCGTTTGTTTCGCATGCACTTGAATATAAATCAAGTGTATCACAAGTATTTGAAGCTAAACCGTTTGATTCGCATGGATTTGAAACTCAGCATTCTACTTCGCATTGATTTGAAGCTAAATCATGTGTTCCGCATGGATTTTAAGCTAACTCGTTTGTATCACATGCAGTTGAAGTTAAATCATGTATATCACAAGTATTTGAAGCTAAACGATTTGTTTCGCATGGATTTGAAGATAAGCCCTATACTTCGCATTGATTTGCAGCAAAATCATGTGTTTCGTATGGATTTGAAGCCAACTCGTTTGTTTCGCATGCAGTTGAAGCTAAATTATGTATATCACAAGCATTTGATGCTAAACAATTTGTTTCGCTTGGATTTAAAGCTGTGCCTTCTTCTTCGCATCGATTTGAAGCTAAATCATGTATTTCGCATGGATTTGAAGCTAACTCGTTTGTTTCGCATGCCGTTGGAGCTAAATCATGTATATCACAAGTGTTTGAACCTAAATCATGTGTTTCGCATGGATTCGAAGATAACCCTTCTACTTCGCATTGATTTGAAGCTAAATCACGTTTTTCGCATGGATTTGAAGCAATGCCTTCTACTTCGCATTGATTTGGAGTTAAATCATGTGTTTCGCATGGATTTAAAGCTAAATCGTTGTTTCGCATGCAGTTGAAGCTAAATCATGTATATCACAAGTGTTTGAAGCTAAACCATTTGATTCCCATGGATTTGAAGCTATGCCTTCTACTTCACATTGATTTGGTGCTAAATCATGTGTTTCGCATGGATTTAAAGCTAACTCGTTTGTTTCGCATGCAGTTGAAGCTAAATCATGTATATCACAAGCATTTGAAGCTAAACCATTTGTTTCGCATGGATTTGAAACTACGTCTTCTACTTCGCATTGATTTGGTGCTAAATAATTTGTTTCGCTTGGATTTGAAGTTAAGCCTTCTACTACGCATTGATTTGAAGTTAAAGCATGTGTTTCGCATGGATTTGAAGCTAACTCGTTTGTTTCATATGCAGTTGAAGTTAAATCATGAATATCACAAGTATTTGAAGCTAAACGGTTTGTTTCGCATGGATTTGAAGATAAGCCTCCTACTTCGCATTGATTTGATACTAAATCATGTGTTTCGCATGGATTTGATGCTAACTCGTTTATATCGCATGCAGTTGAACCTAAATCATGTATATCACAAGTATTTGAAGCTAAACCATTTGATTCCCTTTGATTTGAAGATATGCCTTCTACTTCGCATTGATTTGGAGCTAAATCATGTGTTTCGCATGGATTAAAAGCTAACTCGTTTGTTTCGCATGCACTTGAATATAAATCAAGTATATCACAAGCATTTGAAGATAAACCATTTGTTTCGCATGGATTTGAAACCACGCCTTCTACTTCGCATTGATTTGAAGCTAAATAATTTGTTTCGCTTGGATTTGAAGCTAAGCCTTCTACTACGCATTGATTTGAAGCTAAATCATGTGTTTCGCATGGATTTGAAGCTAACTCTTTTGTTTCGCCTACATTTCAAGCTATATCACTTATGTTCACAAGTATGTGAAGCTAAATCATTCGTTTCGCATGGATTCGAACATCAGCCTTCTGCTTCGCATTGTTTTGATGCTAAATCATGTGTTTCGCATGGATTTAAAGCTAACTCGTTTGTTTCGCATGCAGTTGAAGCCAAATCATGTATATCACAAGTGTTTGAAGCTATACCATTTGTTTCGCATGGATTCGACGATAACCCTTCTACTTCACATTGACTTGAAGCTAAATCATGTGTTTCGCATGGATTTGAAGCTAACTCGTATGTTTCGCATGCTGTTGAAGCTAAATCATGTATATCACAGTATTTGAAGCTAAACCATTTGATTCCCATGGATTTGAAGCTATGCCCTCTACTTCGCATTGATTTGAAGCTAAATTATGTGTTTCGCTTGGATTTGAAGCTAACTCGTTTGTTCCGCATGCAGTTGAAGCTAAATCATGTATATCACAAGTGTTTGAAGCTAAACCATTTGATTCGAATGGATTCGAAGATAACCCTTCTACTTCGCATTGGTTTGAAGCTAATCATGTGTTTCGCATGGATTTGAAGCTAACTCGTTTGTTTCGCATGCTGTTGAAGCTAAATCATGTATATCACAAGTATTTGAATCTAAACCATTTGATTCCCATGGATTTGAAGCTATGCCTTCTACTTCGCATTGATTTGGAGCTAAATCATGTGTTTCGCATGGATTTAAAGCTAACTCGTTTATTTCGCATGCTGTTGAAGCAAAATCATATATATCACACGTCTTTGAAGCTAAACCATTTGTTTCGCATGGATTCGAAGATAACCCTTCTACTTCGCATTGATTTGAAGTTAAATCATGTGTTTCGCTTTGATTTGAAGCTAACTCGTTTTTTTCGCATGCTGTTGAAGCTAAATCATGTATATCACAAGTATTTGAAGCTAAACCATTTGATTCGCATGGATTCGAAGATAAACCTTCTCCTTCGCATTGGTTTTAATCTAAATCATGTGTTTCGCATGGATTTAAAGCTAACTCGATTGTTTCGCACGCAATTGAAGCTAAATCATGTACATCACAGCTATTTGTAGCAAAACCATTTGATACCCATGGATTTGAAGCTATGCCTTATACTTCGCATTGATTTGGAGCTAAATCATGTGTTTCGCTTGGATTTAAAGCTAACTCGTTTGATTCGCATGCACTTGACCCTAAATCATATATATCACGAGTGTTTTAAGCTAAACCATTTGTTTTGAATGTATTCGAAGATAATCCTTCTACTTCGCATTGATTTGAAGCTAAATCATACGTTTCGCATGGATTTAAAGCTAACTCGTTTGTTTCGCATGCAGTTGAAGCTAAATCATGTATATCACAGGTCTTTGAAGCTAAACCATTTGATTCCCATGGATTTGAAGCTATGCCTTCTACTTCGCATTGATTTGGTGCTAAATCATGTGTTTCGCATGGATTTAAAGCTAACTCGTTTGTTTCGCATGCAGTTGAAGCTAAATCATGTATATCACAAGTGTTTGAAGCTAAACCATTTGATTCCCATGGATTTGAAGCTATGCCTTCTACTTCGCATTGATTTGGTGCTAAATCATGTGTTTCGCATGGATTTAAAGCTAACTCCGTTTGGTTTCGCATGCAGTTGAAGCTAAATCATGTATATCAAAATTTGTTTGAAGCTAAACCATTTGTTTTGCATGGATTCGAAGATAATCCTTCTTCCTTCGAATTGATTTGAATCTAAATCATGTGTTTCGCATGGATTTGAAGCAAAGCCTTCTACTTCGCATTGATTTGGAGTTAAATCATGTGTTTCGCTTGGATTTAAAGCTAACTCGTTTGTTTCGCATGCAGTTGAAGATAAGTAATGCATATCACAAGTATTTGAAGATAAACCATTTGATTCCCATGGATTTGGAGCTATGCCTCTACTTCGCATTGATTTGGAACTAAATCATGTGTTTCTCATGGATTTAAAGCTAACTCGTTTGTTTCGCATGCAGTTGAAGCTAAATCATGTATATCACAAGTGTTTGAAGCTAAATCATTTGTTTCGCATGGATTCGAAGATAACCCTTCTACTTCGCATTGATTTGAAGCTAAATCATGTTTTTCGCATGGATTTGAAGCAAAGCCTTCTACTTCGCATTGATTTGGAGTTAAATCAGTGTGTTCGCATGGATTTAAAGCTAAATCGTTGTTTCGCATGCAGTTGAAGCTAAATCATGTATATCACAAGTGTTTGAAGCTAAACCATTTGATTCCCATGGATTTGAAGCCATGCCTTCTACTTCGCATTGATTTGGTGCTAAATCATGTGTTTCGCATGGATTTAAAGCTAACTCGTTTGTTTCGCATGCAGTTGAAGCTAAATCATGTATATCACAAGTGTTTGAAGCTAAACCATTTGACTCGCACGGATTTGATGATAACCCTTCTAGTTCGCATTGACTTGAATTTAAATCATGTGTTTCGCATGGATTTGAAGCTAACTCGTTCTGTTTCGCATGCAGTTGAAGATAAGTCATGCATATCACAAGTATTTGAAGATAAACCATTTGATTCCCATGGATTTGAAGCTATGCCTTCTACTTCGCATTGATTTGGAGCTAAATCATGTGTTTCGCATGGATTTAAAGCTAACTCGTTTGTTTCGCATGCAGTTGAAGCTAATCATGTATATCAAAATTTGTTTGAAGCTAAACCATTTGTTTTGCATGGATTCGAAGATAATCCTTCTTCTTCGCATTGATTTGAAGCTAAATCATGTGTTTCGCATGGATTTGAAGCAAAGCCTTCTACTTCGCATTGATTTGGAGTTAAATCATGTGTTTTCGCTTGGATTTAAAGCTAACTCGTTTGTTTCGCATGCAGTTGAAGATAAGTAATGCATATCACAAGTATTTTGAAGATAAACCATTTGATTCCCATGGATTTGGAGCTATGCCTTCTACTTCGCATTGATTTGGAGCTAAATCATGTGTTTCTCATGGATTTAAAGCTAACTCGTTTGTTTCGCATGCAGTTGAAGCTAAATCATGTATATCACAAGTGTTTGAAGCTAAACCATTTGATTCCCATGGGATTTGAAGCTATGGCCTTCTACTTCGCATTGATTTGGTGCTAAATCATGTGTTTTCGCATGGATTTTAAAGCTAACTCGTTTGTTTCGCATGCAGTTGAAGCTAAATCATGTATATCACAAGTATTTGAAGCTAAACGGTTTGTTTCGCATGGATTTGAAGATAAGCCTCCTACTTCGCATTGATTGAGGCTGAATCCTGTGTTTCGCATGGATTTGAAGCTAACTCGTTTGTTTCGCATGCAGTTGAAGCTAAATCATGTATATTCACAAGTGTTTGAAGCTAAACCGTTTGATTCGTATGGATTTGAAGCTAAGCCTTCTACATCGCATGATTTTAAGATAAATCATGTATTTCGTTGGGATTTTGAAGCTAACTCGTTTGTTTCGCACGCACTTGAATCTAAATCATGTATATCACAAGTATTTGAAGCTAAAACATTTGATTCGCATGGATTTGAAACTCAGCATTCTACTTCGCATTGATTTGCAGCAAAATCATGTGTTTCGTATGGATTTGAAGCCAACTCGTTTGTTTCGC